>NC_043998.1:14678086-14982808 GCF_902150065.1 Myripristis murdjan
GGATCAAAAGCATTCAGTAAATATAGACCCTGTTTGGCCCTCCAATTGATTAGGATTTTCAATAAAACCCATTTAGTGATTTAGAGTTTGACATCCCTGCTTTATTTCAACACACTGTTTCAAGGTTCCACAGTACACACACGCACACACACACACACACACAAAGTAACTATAGCAATCTCAAATTGAAGTAAGTTTGAAGCAGTAACTTGGCACACCTCCGCTGTACACAGGGTGACTGAAAACCAGATCAGCACTCACAAACAAGTTCAGTTTATCCTTGAGACTTTCACTGTGTGTGAGTGTGTGTGAGTGTGTGTGTGAGTGTCTGTGTGTGTGTGCGCGTGTGCGTCTCGGTGACACTGCAGCCTTCATGCTGAGTGTTTTCACTGTGTCACTGTCTCCTTCGTCTGCATCGCTCTTTGTATTGTGACAGGAGCATTTCACAACTTCCATCCCCTAGATCTCTTAGTGATGCAACCATAGTAATGTGTTGGGTGAGTGTGTGTGTGTGTGTGTGTGTGTGTGTGTGTGTGTATGTATGTTGGGGGGTGGGGGTGGGAGGGTCTCGATCTCAGACTGTGACTGCTGAACAGAGAGCAACTTTGTCTCAAAGCCTCCATAAGAAAAAAGAAACCAAGATGAAGGTGAGGTCTTATGAGGAGTTCTGAGGCATTTCTCCTGTGTTTGCTGGATGTAAATAGTGGAGACTGATCCAAGTGTGTCTTCATAAGTGACTTGTAGTGATGTCAAGCACCATCCACCCTCCGCCCACCTACACATCTTCTCTGCTCCCTTACAGGCCCTTATATGCCTTCTGGATGTCAGTTCACAGTGCTTTCCATTACATCCATTTTCCATACCCGCTGATTCCTATGTAGGGTCACAGGAGGCTGCAGCCTATCCCAGCATGCATTGGCCTGGAGGCGGAGAAACACCCTGGACAAGTTGCCAGTTTGTCACAGGGCTAACACATGGACAAACACACTTACACACACACCTAGGGGGAATCTAGAGCCTTAAATTCACACAAACACAGGGAGAACATACAGTTATGTGACTACTGCAGGTGTGTCATATATGTGTGTTGATGCTGATTTGTGTTTCAAATCAAATCAAGCCAGGACAATAAAGTTCTCCAAGTCAAAGTCATGCAAACGTCAAAAAAAAAAAAAAAAAAAAAGGACCAGGGCCAAGATTCAAACCCAGGATCTTTTGATGCGTAGCGATAAGAAAATCACGGAGCCATTCCACAATGAAAATGGTTGAAATAAAACAAAATAAAGACACAAGTAATGCCCTTAGGACTGATTTGTCCTTGCTGCAATTGGACTGCTTAATTTGCACTTTAGTTTATTACTTCCCTAATAATGTAACAACTCACAAAGCTGTTTTACATCAAGAAGCTTCTCTTCGGACTCACCATATGCTGCAGCAGTATGGCAAGTCTGCTGTCTGCCATTGTGTTAAAGCACAAATCTGCTTTTATATCTAATAATCTTAAATCAGTCAGAGAATCAATTTTTTATCAAGCAAGCTCAGATTGAGTTTGGGTTTTTTGTTTACTTTTTTAGCAATTTGGTGTCACTACAAGACATGATTTCCATAAATTTAGACAAAAAGTAACTAATAATGGATTAATAGAATTGAAAAAATTATGCATAAAGTCTAAAGCATTAGATAAATACATGTTAGCCATGAGAGATGATCATGAGTAATGCTTGCATGAGAACTTTGTTGGTTTATTTGGTTTTATTGCATGTGTGCCCTTTTTGAGTCTCTTTACAAACCTAATTTTCTCTTGCAGAAGAGTGAAGTTTTGAACTGAACCGAAGTCATGTTGTTCTCAGCGTGCCTTACAAGTCGCCATGACAATGAGGATAAGGAGCAGACACTAATCTGCAGACGTGAAACCCTGAGACGGCTCTGCAGGAGGGCTTGATCTGAAAGAGAGACAAAGCCACGCTGTATTTGGTAAGGAACTCAGTGATGCTGAAACAAAGGACACTCAGGAAAAAAAAAAAACAAACAAAAAAAAAAAAAAAAACAACACTCACACTCTCAGACAAGCAGAATCAGTTGTTTGAGTTTGAATCCATGTTTTGGCCGGGTAAACATATAAATCCCTCTGTCCCGCCAACACCAGCCTGCCAAAACCCGATCCCATTAGCATGACATCTCTAAAGTGCATTTTGCTCATTGGCACAATACATCCAAAATGTCAAGTCTCCTGTTGCTGTGGTAATATGCCTCTCAGTTGCCAACTGGCTGCCGTGCCCTGCGAGTGCCGAGCGGTTTCGGCGCCAGCTGTGCGGCATTAGTGTTTGCAGCAATGTCTGTGTGTCACCAGCAGGGGTGTAGCTAGCAATTATGGGTCCCTGTGCATTGGAAGGTGACTCTGGCCCCCCTCCATGTCCCCTCCTCCTCACATAACCATTATTCCAGCTATGATAAACACTGACTGGTGTGTCTGCCCATCCCCGGCTCACACACCTGCACACATTCATTCTCTGAGCAGTTATCAGTCCCATCTCTAAATGATGGGTCTCTGGCTCAGATAGTGATAGCATAACTAGGGCTGTCCCTGACTATGGATTTCATACTAATCTCTAACAAATCTCCCACTTTTAGAATGATAATTGAATTAATAATCACAGTACAAAGCCCATTTCTTCTCCTTCGCTTGTGACCGTGCTCAAATTGCTGCTAATGATTGTGCTTTCCCTGGTTTTCACATTAACCACTGATCTTACCCTGTCTCTGGGTATATGTATGAATTCTGTTATTCTGTCTGTTTTATTTGCCTTTCTTGTTCTAAACAAGTTTGGGCAGTTTGTTCAACTTGTGTTGCTTTTAAACGTGATAAGGAAAGGTAAGTTGACTTGACTTGACAAATAAGACCACCCCACTCCACTGAACCACCACCAAACTTGCCAATTTGGCTAGTTAGACCAATCTAGTCAAGCTACGTACTTACACATTAAAGATGACATATTATATTTGCATTGATTTCCATGTGGTCAACTTTTCACCCCTTGAAGTGCATCCAAACTACTTTTTTGATAATGTGTTGCTCAGGTACCAGCCATGTCTGTGTAGTCTATGCCAATGTTTCCCTAACTTTTTTTTTTTTTTTTTTTTTTTTTTTCTGGGGACCCACTTTTTAAAAATGACAAATCATCACAAACTAATTCACAACAGGTAGAGAAGAGCAAACATTTCTGACCATTTTTCTGCCATTTCCACATCACCTTATGTTATCTTGAACAGGTAAACCAGCCATTTTGAAGAAATATGTCTGATGAATCACAACTTTGTTTCATGCATGCTTTTAAAACACATAGATGTTAAATACTTTAAAAATGAGACAAAATCTCATCAGTAAAACAAAAGAATGTACGCCAGCCTTTCATATTAGATTCAATGTTGTAAGTACAATTATCAGAACAATACAAACATTCAGTGCTATCAAAAACATGCTTCTTGTTGACAGTTTTTTTTAAATGCTTTTAGCCATTATTAGAACAAGTAAGCTTGTGTTTAAGTGCAGCAACAATCAATCCATTAAGCACATTAAGTCTATTCTACGTCAGTTCTCATTAGGTCCATTATGTGCTATTTACTTATGCTGAATATTATCTTATATATTCTCCAATATCTAATTGTGCATATTAACTTGGCAACACCTTGCTAAGGTGAGCCTGCTTGCTTTTTTTGTATTGCACTGAAGAAGAGAGTACAACGAGGATATCAGGTGCAGCATTTAGTCTATTTCTGTGTTTTATCTTTATTTTTGTGAAAAAAGAAAATCTCAGTTTGCACTTGTATATGGCTGTGAAAGGGATGAGTAGCAAAATAGTTGTCTTACTTAGGACAAGATATTCAGAAGAGATGCCAGTCCTAAATGAAGATAATGTCCTTCATGTTTTTCTGCATGCTGGCTTCTCAGGCGGTAATTTGGCTAATGTTAGCTGTCTTTAGCTGGACCTTTTTTATAAGCCAAGCATCCATTTCTTGTGGCTGGCGGCAAACTGTTAATTATTATGGTGGAAACTGTGAATGTTGTAGAAATACCAAAAAGCTTCCTTATGTGGGTCAAAGGTATACTGCAGATATAAATCTTAAATAAAAGACTATGGAAGGAATTCTGCAAAATTATCATGGTGATCTCTCTATTGTAGACACTAAATCTATTTAAGCCAAAAATCAGTGTTTAGTTACACAACTGCACCATTAAACACATCATGCAACATTAAATGCATCCAAGCTAATTCCCTGGATCTTTATTTCTGTGCAGACGTTCACTACTTGGCACCAGGGAGGTTTGACTCACCAAGACCCTCCCGACTGATTAATCAGCTGCTTGACCAAAAGGGGCCCTCATCATTACCAAACTGCCAGTAGTCCCCTTGTGAAAATCTGTCCAGGGTGGACCATTTTGTCCTAATTGTTTTCCTGCTAATTGCAGTTTGTGCCAAATAATGCAACAGCTGCTGCATCATATTTTTGAGAAAGCGATATTCGTTGGCACTTCAGTAGTTTTCAACCAAACCCTGTTTCACAACCAGATCAGTGTGAAATAAAAGCTTAAAAAATTAATGAATTCACTCTTTAGCACCCCAAAAGACACTGGACGGTCAGTGCCCATGTTCCCCACCAGTGCTGGAGACAAAACCTGAGTTCCCACCCTGTTGAAAGAAATGATCAGGTACTGAATCAGCAGCACTTTCACAGTTTCACACGCTCCATCTTCCTGTATCTGCATCCACCGCCGAGCCCATCAATAGAGGCATCAGCGCCTCTGCGATTCCCAGCCAAGGGTCTCGATCCGCCGGTGGTCAATGCAACCGGACCGGAGGGCGGCGCGCTTCCAACAACGGCTGGAAGGAAACCAAGCGTTGCCACGGCGACGGAGCTGCGAAGAAAATCTCTTTGTATTGTTTCCAAGGCAACAACCAACTGCGGATAGGAGGGGAGCAAGGGATGGATGGATGGAGAGGAAGAGAGGGGAGGGCTGGAGAGGAGAGAAAGAGGAAGGGGAAGAAAGAAAGAGATGGAGGAGAATAAGGGAGAGCAAAAATAACTGAAAAGGGAGAGAGAGGAGGAGGAGGGGAAGAGGGATGATGAGTTTTGTTTGAGGCAGAGAAAATATGAGGCCAGGCTTTATTATTCCCTCCAATCTCTGCCTTGTTTATGCTGGATAATTCTCGGCTGCGTGGGAGAATTTACAGTTTGCTGTAACCTCATCCCAAACAAAGTTACTCAGCAGATTCTATTGAGTCAGACGGATGCAGCGGTACTTCTTTGAGAAGGCAGCTCAAATAGGACACAATAAGTCAATGGTCCTTTCACTGATTCTCTGTGTCTCCAGGCTAGAGAGGGAACTAAGCTCTGCCACAGTTCTCACTCACTTCTCTCTTTAATATCTACAATACCTATCTCTCCTATCATCTACCTCTTTTTTCCACTCCCTTTCTTTACCCTTTGCCTCCATGCTCCCCTATTTTTCTTCTCCATCCCCCTCTATTTCTCTACTGTTTTCCACCTTTCCCTCCCCTGTGAAAATATTAATCTTAACTAGTTAATTCATCTCAGAGTCAATGTTAAAATCTTTTTTTTTTTTTTTTTGAACAAGGGAAAAATCTGCCAGTGGAATGAGATAATCCCACTTATTTTCAGTGGAGTTGCACTTGTTTCATATATTTCAAATATGCTGAAACGAGGCAGAATTGGGCAGATCAGGCCACGAGTACCAAAGAAATGTCACTTGATTCAAATTCTGGAAACAAGTTGAAAGGCATTGGAAACAAGTAGGATTATCTCATACCACTGGCAGATTTTTCTTTTTTCTTTTTTTTTTTTTTACCTTGATTAAAGAAAAACAAGATTATAACACTGAAAATGACTTGCTAAAAATTTTGATTTTTGCAATGTTGCAATTTGTTTCTCCTTATTTTCACCTGTTCCTCTCATTTCTGTTTTATCCTCACATTACTTTTTTTTTTCTTTCCTATTCCCTCCAGACTTGAGATCTAAGATTGTTAGTGTTTTAAATCTGGACTTCAAAACATTTATTGGAGTAATTTTGACAACTGCGTGTGTTAATTGATTGCATAAATCAAGCATTGAAAAATAACAGAAGATTTCCTCTCTGCATTTCTGGACTTCATCCAGTCTGTGTATGTGACTGTGAGACAAGCAGTGCTTAGATTCCTCTAAGTGGCTCCAACTCAGCTGTATCTACAATAAATATAATGAATAATGTAGTAATTTAACTTTTTTTACAAGGCCACAGAGCTGTTAGTTGACAGAGGCAGTTGACAGAGAGCGGATGAATGACTTTATTTCAGCATGCTCTTGGGTTACATTTGGGTTGTATGCAGATTTATGTAACCCTCCCTTTTCAGGCAGCTCGTTACTCAAGGCAACTGGAAATTTCCCATCAGTTTTTCCCCCCCGAATTCCGCACTTCACACGCAGCTCCACACATTGTAATGTGCATGAGGGAGTGAGATTAGAGGAAATTTAATCAAATCACATCCCCTGAAATTGCATGGAACTCAGCGGAAAGAGGATAGATCCACAAGGCAAGGTATCTATTATCCAGTGCCAGCACTGCATCTCATCTCACCCGATCGCCTGGAGAGAATCAAGAGGACTTCAGCTCAGCACAAACTTCTTCTTCTTCCTCTTCTTCTTTTTTTGGCTGAAATCTCCCAGGGTGGCGCAAATTTGCTCAACATCTCCTGCCTCATCCACGTGAAGTTTTTTTTTTTTCCCCCTTCTTTGCTCTCAACACAATAAGGCCACTGGAGTGACAGGAAAACGAGCACAGCGGGAGAGCCGAGAGGAGAGAGGAGAGGAAGCTGTGAGCTCCGATTTGCTTTTAATTGATATTCCGAGCGAGGACGTCGGAATATTCAAATGTCAGTGAGCTCCGTTATCTCACTTGGGAGTCGGCAGAGATTAGCGGATAGGTGAGCGAGGGGAGTCAGGAGATACTGCTCCGCTTAAACCCTTCACACACATACACACAGAAACTCTCAAACACACACATGCATACACACACTGGTAGTTTTGGACTTGTGCAACCATGCATACACCATTCTAAATGCATACAGGTATGGATACAAGAGAATAACTGGACACAAATACACACCTGAACACAGACTCATGCAAACACACACACACCATATAGGCAGTCTAATTTGCTCACACACCTCCACCACCCCTTGATCCTCACTGCATGGTTATTTGACTTCCAGGAAGGCTGATAGTCAAGGCTGTTAGCCTGGCAGAGTCTCTCCTCCCAGTCTGTCCAGGCTCAACTACAAAGACTGATCGCTGTTTCAAATCAATATCGCCGTGGCCTGGATCCTGGCTGCTGCACAGAAAGCAGTGTGTATTAACCCTCACCTAATACCAAATCCCATCAGCTTGTTCTGCTTCCCTCTCACAAACTATATCCACCTTTCTTCAGTCTCTCTCAGACAAACAAAGTTTGTCAAACTGTACTTTGTAACCCCAGACTCTTGAAGTGGCCAAAATGAGCTCATTTTGCAAAATTCCCTCAACGCGAATAAGTGAAACACAAGAAAAAATGTACACTCACATTCTCACAGACGCACACTGTGGCCCTCCTGAAGGCCTAACTGCTCTACTGGAAGACATCTAGCTGATCGAGAGAGCAGCTCTGCTCTGAGATATTCAAGTGTTATTCCATGGAGGCTCACTGCTTACTGGGAAAGACAATTAAGGCACACATCAAACACATCCAACACACAGACACACACACACACACACACACACACACACACACACACACACACACTCCAGGCCTCCTGCTATCAGTGCACCGCGAGCATCTGTGGTTTATTTCACAATCGACATTGTTTCCTCACTTCCCATCTTGGCCATGGGCAAACACACACAATGAGAAACAGCCCCTACCCTCCTCCCTACACATACACTCACACATACACACCATCTTCATAGATATCATAGATAACAACAAGGGTGGGAGAATATACTCTGCAGATTGCTTTTTTTTTATTTTTATGAAAGCATGCTAATTCCCTCCTGCCAGCGATCGAAGTAGTGACTTATTAAATGCATGCCAGGAGCTACAATAGCACAATAATATTACACGTGTGTATAGAATAGGTATGTCTCTGCTTCTTTCCTTCCTGCATATTTTAACATGCAATTTACAGTTACACATGAAGTGAAAGATAAGCCAAACCCAAGCCCATTTCTCATCTTCGAAGAGGCAATAAATGAAAGTTTCACTGGGGTTTATGAGGTAATTTTAGCTTTTGCTGTAGTCGTTCTTGTCGTCAGTTAACTGAATTTGGGATGCAAAATGGCACCAGTCAGAATAAATAAGGGTGTAAAAAGTGAGAGCTTGTGAAGTAATTCTGGCTTACCTGGTGGTCAGTTGGCATCTCACTTATCAAGTATTCCAGCTGATTGAATTTGGAATGAAAAATAGCACCACTAAACAGAAAATACTAGGGCAAAAAGTTCAGGGACCTTCACATTGGCACTGCACTCTCAAAACAGATGTGTTGAAAATAACACATCATTGGTTAATTTTTAACACACCTGCGTGTCTAGTTAAGGACAACATTTCGTGTTATTTTCAACACAATCAGTGTGTTAGCACATTTAACACATGTTTTGTGTTAAATATTTCAACACAAAGTTGAATTAAAAATAACAGAGATGTGTTGTTTATATTTTTTTCTGGAGCAGCAAAAAACTTTGCACATCTATTCCTTGGGTAGGTGCGTCGGAAAAGGACAAACCAGGCCAAAGTAATTGAAGGATAAATTCCCGCACACTGGCCAACTTCCAGAAAAAAGAGTTTATTGCGACGTTTTGGTCATAGACCTTTTTCAAGCAAAAAGGGTTAAGGTTGCTTGAAAAAGGTCTATGACCGCAATAAACTCTTTATTCTGGAAGTTGGCCAGTGTGCGGGAATTTATCCTTCAATTGTATTTTTTTCTAAAATCATCCTTAAATGGAATTTGTATGCTTAAAATCCACTAAAACGCTCACAAAATAAACATTTGCATTAAATTCAGGTAACATTTATTAAAATAATTAATTCATAGCAGTTAGCAATTTTGGAAATAATTGCAACTCCTTTCACCTTCAGTGTCAATCAGTGAATGACTACATGTAAGACCATGAGTATACAATTATAAAATATTCACACAAAAATTGTATGCAAACTGTCAAAAGCAATATCATTTGAATTTTCTACAAAGCTAACAAACCAACCAACCAAAAAAAAAAAAAAAAAAAAAAAAAAAAAATCCCCAAACTGAATTCATTTTTAATCTCTTAAAATTGGGGTTGAACAAAACCATTCAGGGCAAACAGTCAAACATCAATATAGTCCATGAAATCAGTGTTAATAATGTGTCAAGCACACAGCCAGTTTGCTAGGCTAGGCTTTCATGCATGAGATCCTTAGCACTGTTAACATTGAGAATTTTTTTACAAATCTCTTTCCCATCTTTAAAAGTGGTTGCAAGGACTTTGCAAGATTCAAGGTTCTTGCATGTGTTCTGAAAAAAAGAATACACAGCTACAATCAGATCATTTTAATGATCAACACATAGCCTACAGACATGCAAATCTATATCCACAATATTGTTACATATGTTTTTGTAATAGTACTCTCACTATAACTTGCTCACAATTCAAAAAAGAATATGGTTTGATAAATGCTGTGTTAAAATAATGCCTCAAAAACACGACAAAGCATGTTTTTAACTCCACAGCGGTCAGAGTTAAAAAGTATTTTTTTATGTTGTAAATACTACATATATCATTACCTAAATAACTAAATACTACTAAATAACATAAGCAAGCCCACAGCACATTCCACCATTGCCGGTTGTAACAAGAATGTTTGTCGGTTATGCCTGGAACGGTTTGAAGTCGTGACTCGGGACTTTGAAGTCATGATTCACAGGTACAATTCCCCACTAGAACACAACATAAGAGTGTGGGATTTATAAGGTAATTCCAGCTTAGGCAGTGGTCATTTGTCATCTCTCCCTGTAAGTATTCAAGTTAACTAAATTTAGGATGCAAAATGCACGTTCCAACACAAAGTAGCTGTGAGCTGTGCTGCTTGTTATTAAAGTATGAAGATCGAAGCACCTAACCGTTACCAAGGTGCGGGGCTCGGCAGCTCAAAAATGTCTCCAACCTTGACAGCACCTGTGAGTGGTGCAAGGATCCAGTAGAACAAAGAAAAAAAAAGACTGTGACATTCCTCATAGTCTGACACAGAAATCTCTGAGTTTCTGTTTGGTGTGAGGACGTCAAAATGTGACTCCAGTGTCGGCCTACTTTAATGAGCTTTGCCAGTAGCCCGGGGTTAAAAAAGTGCAGTTGGATCCAGTGATAATGAGAAGCACAATGCTGCTCCCGCTGCCTCCTCATGCCCCCCTCTAAAATAGGACTTGATAGTTAGCTTCACTTGAAATTAGACTTAAAAGAAGTGCTTGGGATCGCAACAGTTTCGTGACAAGAAAGAAATTAAAAATGGTCTACCGAGTTGGAACAACAACGTTACATGGAATTTCTTTGTATTTATTTGGAGCGGCTTGTTTTATTAACTCCCCCTCCCCCGAGTGTTCTCTTTAACCTTCCTCGGGCAAAGTCATGTGACATGCTCTTCATCGTTATTATCATCATCATCATCATCTCTGCCGCTGTTCTGATCTTTGACTAAATGAGTTCAAACCCATCTTGCTGATCCAGTTTTAATCCTGACAGCTGGCCTCTCTCCCACACTCTCTCACTCAATTTTGACTCATAATCACTCAGCCACTCTATTTCACCCGTTTTCTCACTCACTCTCTAACTAGTTGACTGTAATGGATGTATGTTGCATATCGGAGGGACTGATTGCATGACTGTATATTTACATGGTATTTTTAACTCACTATCCAGGGTGTAGGCTGTTTCCTGTCCTATGCTCTGGTTTGTTTTTTTTTTTGGATTGTTACTCGTTAACTTAAGTTAGTCACTCGCACACTAACTTTCTCAGTGTGGTATAAATTTACTGTTTGTTTTCATTTATGTGAATCGCAGTGGGAAAGTTTAGTTTGTTGCATTTGGTTTCTTTAGATTCACTCTGTCCTGTCCAACCTGGCAGGATGACAGGTTACCGAAAAACCTGTCATCCTGCTGGGTTGTGGAGATTTGGAGGCAGTGGGGAGTCATAACAAATCCGATTCCTGTCTCTGTCTCTTTAGCAAAGCATGATGGACTTGTCTGCACTATTTGTTGTAATCTACCTCCTCTGCAGTTCATACTAGTCCAGAAAACATGTAGCCATAGCTGAATATGAACATCAATCCAGACTGTTGAAGCTCAAGTAATTTTACCATGCCATTCACCTGCCCAAACACACTGAACTAAAGGACTGTGAGCTTGCTTTGCTGCTCTGAAAAAGAGGTGGGATTAGCTTCATTCTTTATTTTCATGGATCATTTTTATGTTTTTGGAGACAACTTTCTCTGCAAATGGGCAAACATCTCAAATATAGAAGGATGTGTGCTTGTCTATGCAACAAAAGTCAGCTCAGTCACAATACGAACAATCCGTCTCTGTGGCAGCCTGAGTTGGAATCACACACTGTTCTCACCAAAAGTTTACCCAAATTATATAAAATATATATATATATTCCCACTTACCCCTGGTGCAATCTATTAAATAGTGCACTGTATTTCCTGCCAAAATAACACCAGCAAACTGTATCTGTATGCATGCAAAGAGTATGAATTTGGGTTGGATGGGAAATGTTTGCCAGGGCTCTCTAACAGAAAATAGTTCCCAAAGAGTCTGTACTTCAGAGGGCTTAGTTATGTTTTGTATCCATGTCACTGTTTCTGGAAAGAACTGTTGTTGCTGAGCTTTTCACGTCTAAAATTTTTGCTACTTGGAGCTCCACAAAACAATTTCCATTCAGTTCTATTGTACTGGGCTGAGGGGAGACAGGGGAGATCACAGCAGGCTGGAAACCTCACCAAATCACATAGAAACTACCTGCAGGGATAGACTACACTAAGGGAAAGTGAAGAAAATATCCTAATAATAGTATTTTGGGTGAACTAATCCTTTAGGTAAATCGTTCTAAACATGCTTGGTGTGATCGTGCCCTCACTAACTCACTTACTCTCACTCGCTTAATCACTCATTCGCTCATTCGCTCCCTTACCCTCCCTTTCACACACACACACACACACACACACACACACACACACACACACACACACACACACACACACACACACACACTCAAAGTCCCATCCAGTGCAGCCTGATGGCCCCTCCCTGCTTGCTCGTCCTGCTCTGGGCAAGGTGCCAGGACTCACAGATGGCATTAGTGGAAGACGAAGTGCCTGTCTCTGCAGCCAATGAAATGTGAATGCCAGTTTAGTCCCCTAACTGCTCTCTGATCAGCCTCACTGAGCCTCAAAGACTTGTTGACTGAAAGTGGAAGACGCTACAGGTATGCTGTGGCATTTCTGCAAAACACGAACAAAATGTTTCTGATGCTGCTCTTTCAGTATTTTTGAAATGATAGAGATGCACTGCACAGAGCGAGTGTTTGCCACTTGGTTTCAGAACTGCCGGGTATGACTGCTGGTTAATCAGTGCGTAGCGGTCCATCTCATTTGGGGTTTCAGAGCTATGTGATAGGCTACTTGTCTTTTATTCCCTCCATTTCTGCCTTGTTTATGCTCGATTATGCTCGACTGCGTGGGAGAATTTACAGTTTGCTGTAACCTCATCCAAAACAAAGTTACTCAGCAGAATACTGAATCAGACTGATGATAGGTACAGCAGTGCAGCTTTGAGGCAGGAGCTCAAAAGGGAACTATGAGTCAGTGAGTCTATCTCATTTGCAAGAAGTCTCCTGTCACTTTGGTACCGAGTTAGGGAACTATTTTGCCCAAAAGGTTACATGAATTTAGACAAGGAAACGTCACATGACTAGTGAAAAATTCCACCCAGTGCCATGTTGCTGGATTCCATGGTAATCAAGCTTGTAATAATATAATGTAACCAAGTTCAAGTTTATTTAAAGCCTAGTAACACTGTTTACAGCAATACTGGGCTGCACTATAAGTGCTGTGCTGTAACAGTACTGTTAGCCAAAGAAGAGAAGGAAGCGAGGCGTGCCGGTGCCAGCGAAAAAAAAAAAAAATATCAGAGCTTGATGCTCAAATGATTAGGAGTGGGCGAATTATTTCTTCTACCAATAAGATTACATGAGGCTACATATTGTAAAATATTTTTAGCATCTGGTGTTTGAAATGCTGTTTGACATGCTGCAAACCAGAATAGTTTCTAGCTTGGGCGCAAAACTGTCTTCTGTGTCAAGTGAAAATGTGTGGTTAATGGTTTTCCTACTACCAATGCACAATATATATACGATTGCCTGTTATATATAATGTAACAGAGCTAAAGTTAGCGTCATACTGATTGTGACCATATTTTCAACCCCCCAAACTGAAACCCTGAAGTATACCGTATGCACGTGCACATGTATGTGCTCATGCATGTACCGTTGGTGTTTTCATCAGGAATGGGGACAGTTACTTTTCAGCACTGAGCACAACTTTCAGCACCATGGACAGCACCCCAACAGGCAAAAACTAGTCTTGTCTCCCAAAATCCATCTAAACATGGTTAAAAACTGTACACTAGTAAACACAAGACAAGGATTGCACTGGTGTAATATAATATGTATACTGATTGTCAGCTACCTTTTAAAAAAAACACAAGGATATTTGTCAGCGTGCACAAGCGCAGGCTGCCAGCTAAATGGCTGACTATGAGATATTCTCTGCCAGCTAATCTGTCTTGAACATGATCCTGCCGGCTTCCAAGGGTCACACAGCCGTAAGTAGAGGTCAGATTGCTTCAACTCAGTGCTGTGCTACATTAAAGACATAACTTCTAATTCATTTTGGCCAGAGTTCCAGCTCCTCCCTTCACTTTACACTTTTGACATAATGCTAGCTTGCTCACAGCTACCTAGCTAATGCAGGATGACTAGTGGCCTCCACTAGGCAGGTTAAGTTATGATACTAGAATAAACAAAACAGTCTCAGGCGGTGGAAGGCCACATAACTCAATAAACTTTGATTCCACCCTTGCCTTTAAGTATCTTGTCTGCCACTAAAAGGAGCCACTGGAGGTTTCCTTTTCCAAAACCAGCAACCTATCTAGGATGTGCAGAGAACCATGATTTGCATTTGTATTTGTATTTGTTTGGGCAAAATAATTCAGATTCGGATTCAGGAAAAAGTGGGCGTGGCTCAACTGGAAGTGTTTTTCTGTCTTTGTTTTTTTTTGGTTTTTTTTTTTTAAATCGTTTGATTGTAACCACGAAGAATATAGAATGACTGAAATTCCTGCTTATTAAAATTATATAGGTTTTGGGAAAACCCACTCTAACAACTACGCATTCTGCAAATCAAAAGAAATCTAGCTGTGAAAAAAATGTGCAGAAGTCTGTCTCCCTCTGAGTGAACGCCAGTCAGTGGAGCTTCCCAGCATGCTTTGGGTAAACAGACGTTTACTGAGCCCAGTTCATTGCTGTTTGGCTCCTGTTCCCTATTGAGTTCTTCACTTTGTGTGTGTATTGTTTATCATCTGGTCTTTGTGTTGTGTTATTAAGTTGAGGGATGGTTTTACATTATTTGTGCACTGTGATTATTATTGTCTAGCCTTTTGGTGTTCCTCCATCCGCCATTAGTTATGATGTATGATATCTAGGATCATGCTGCTATAGAGAAAAAAAATTGGATGTTGAAGATTGTTATCCTTCCCAAGTAAACCCAGATTGCTAGGATATTATATGTATTATCTAAAGCTGAACTTTTAGAAAAAATGTGTGGGAGAGTAATTTATTCGTCAGAAAGCCTTTATTTGTTTATTTGCTGCCAAATATGGATTGGATTTGGGTACATTGCTACTAACTACAATGTATCCCGCGTCTCCTACTGTGAAGAGACAGTCCTAAATGGCCATATTTCCTAAAAATGCTACCTAAATGTTAATACCATATGAGACTCAGAGGGCTCTTTTCATTGCGTGGAGGTGCAGCATATGCTTCCAGGCTAAATGTCGGGTTACATGTCGTGTTCGTCCATAAACCTTGCTGTGCATTATTAAATGAGAAGTTAAATGTGTGCAGCTTGTTGCACCGGGGGGAAATTGGTATCCTTACAGAGCGAGGAGCCTTCAAATGAAATCACCTTCATGCCGAAGAACGTCCTGTGAGTTTTAGTACTTACACGCCGCTGTGGAAGCTCATCGATTGCCAATAGAAGGCGCCTAATAGAAAGGCTCACTGCGTCAAATTACAACAGCATGTGGATCCCATCTCCTTCTGCTCCAACACACACATCTGTAGCTATGGCAACATACACACACACTCACAGACATACACATGCAGACACACCTGGATCATTTCATGCTTAATAGCTTGGCAAAAGCTCCCAAATTGAAATGGTGTAATAAACCATTAAAATAAGGCAGGTGTGCCATAGATCCTTAGCCAATCAGATTCTATTGCCCGCCTGCAACCCCAGCCTTCCTTCCACCCCTAAGCATACACACACACACACACACACACACACATAAATCTCTGTCCCCCTCCAACAAACACACACACACAGACACACAAACGGGATGAACTGGAAAACTGAGTCCCAATTAGACTAGTCCTTCTTAATCACAGCCTGCTTCTTAATTTGAGCCTCTTCAAATGATTAGGCCTACAATTATAAGTGAATAATCTTGGCTCAGCCCATGCATTTATGGAAGATTCTTCTAAAATGACATAAAATCTTTTGTTCTTCCTTTTCTCTTACTCTAGGTGTTCAATCAGGGTTCAGAGGTGAGGGCTCACAAACTGTGGGTGGGAGAAACTCCCTCTTCACTTTGGAGGAAATGGTGTCGAAATTACTCTTTTGAACTTTGGTCCAGCTGTGATTCAAATCTCCTGCTGGGTCCAAACAGCCTCGAGTCTCAGATCTGATTGAAAACTGAGGTCGGGCGGCTACGGGTCAAATCCATCTGTCCATCTAGCTATTCCCTCTCGTCCGCTGGGCGAGGATTATCAATAATGTGAACTTTACATGCTCTCCATGAGGTTTACAGGACATTCAGACAGAAAGATCTCCATAACAGCATAGCACACTCATGAATACTCACTCAGTCATTGTGTCAGCCTTGAGTAGTGTTTGTTTAGCACGTCTGTTGTGGCAGAACAGCTGATCACTGTAGCGAAATAATTAAAAAAATCTAAGTACACTTCTTTCTAGAGATTGTCCAGTGTTGTCAGAGAACCATAGTCTTTATATCACCTTTCAAATGAGCCACAGAGCTAGCTAGCCAACAGGAAGTACAGCTATTTTTAGTATCACAAAGCCATTTTTATGTCAGAATAATATGGGTCTGTCTTTTGTCTCTCTCTTTTGATGTATCTTAAGATGCAAATTGACTGACTTGACAGAACATCTTTGTTTGCAGCCATGAAAAGGAAGCAGACACACTGACAAACTTTAATTAACCCCCCTGGTATAAGACCGTATTAGATACCATTCAACCCTGTGAACTTTGATCTTCCCTTAAATTTTCCCTTAGGTACCTTCAAAGTTAGAAAACACTTCCATATTGTCTGACAGTGTCACTTACATATTCTCACACACTTATCACACTGATACTGAGTGAAATATTCAAACCCAAGATGACATTGTTTCATGGCTACAGCATTTCAGTGAACAGAAAAGATCTAGATGTCTTGTGCATCATTTTATACACCTTTCCCTGTAATTCAACTGGACATATTTGGTAGCTTTCGAAACCTTGGGATCTCCACTAGAATTTTAAATAAAGGTCTGTGGGTTTGAACAAACCTCGGCTGCACACTATGCATTTGTAATGATGAACCCACCAATGGGACAGACAGGGTTGAAGAGTTTAAATGGGGAATTAGCAAATTAAACGAACTAAATTAAACAGTTTGGAGAGCAAGCCAAAAAATGCTCCTCAAAAACTGTGAATTCACTGTTTATAAATATTAACAATACTCTTAAATATGCATTCCAGTATACTGTAGTGTGTTGGAAGTTGTCTTATGTACTGGATTAGTAGCTATTAATGTGCTCTGTAGCTGTAGGCATTACAAATGTGTTATAAACAGAATGTTTAGAGTATAAATACAGAATTATCACATGAACCATATTTAGAAGATAGTAAGATCTAGTAAACCTGTGTGTGTGTGTGTGTGTGTGTGTGTGTGTGTGTGTGTGTGTGTTTACATACTGTATATTGATTTCATCGTCAGCACAACTCCAAAGTAATCAATGTTTTGCACATAATGCCATCAGTGTAAACCAAGTCAACAGCAGAAGATTACTATGCATCTTTTCACACTATTTCAGTCAAACGCCTTAATAAGGACAGGATTTATTCTGAGTAATTAGTGGAAATATTCCAACAACACATAAAAAATACACACACACACACACACATACACTTTCCTATAAATGGATGTAAATCTTCAGAAGCATTACGTCTGTTATACAAGTGACAGATTATCTTGCTTTTTTCCCCCCCAGAATGCAGATTTCACATTTTATGAATTACAGCCAATTATGCTTTGATGGGTGAAAAAATAACAGCCCCATTTTCCAGCCAGTGAAAAACAGCAGCATATGTCAGTGTCATGGTACATTTTGTAAAATCCTGTTCATACTGGAAACAGGGAGGAGAAAACATTTGTTCCATGTTGTCTCGTGGGCCTTTTTAAATCACCTATCGAAAGGCTTGTGAAGGAGGTTTCGGATGAATAGAAACGAAATGTGGAAAACAAAAATCCAGACATCGATGCCAAATATGCAGATAAGAGCAGGAGGGCAGACACGGTATGCACAACTGAACTGAACACACACACACACACGTTCACACACACCAGAGGAGACGAGGTGTATAGTTAAAGATTATTAACACGGGTGTGAAGCCGTGTACAGTCAGACCCTGCGGCCCTCACAGCTAGCCTTTGAAACTCTCCGCTGATGATGATTAAAATTAAAAAAAAAAAAGAAGAAGATCATGAATCAGTTTGCCGCTTCGACAAATCAAGATGACCTTTTCACACAGATAATTCTGATAAATCCCTGAGCTAATCTTCATTTATTTAGCTTTGCAGGCAAAAATATATGAAATAAAATGTAAGTCTGCAGAGATTTATTTCTTGAAACTTTAAAACATAACTTGGCATAGCTTATTTCCAAGGAAGCTTCCTAGTTAGGTAGTATTTTCACAAAATATGGCCACTTTGAACTGTCTCAGTTCAGTAGGAAGCACAGGACATGTTGCAGTTAAAGGCTGATTTGGTCACATTTTAAGAAAATACCAATATGGCCATATGGTCCATCACTGCATGGGATATTCCATAAAATAGTGCAACAATCCTAAAACCCTTACATTTGGTTATTTTAATGATGAACAAATCACTTGAAGACAAGTTTGGAATTTAAGTAAATTAAATGTAAATATGATACCCGTTCTTGTAGGTTTCAACTTAAATTTGTTTGATTTTGTTAGTTAAACCCAGTTACGTCTCCCTTCACTGCCTGAATAGGTATTTTTATCTTGGTTGTACTATATTGTAACTTTCTTAAGTAAAATTGGTAGTCATCCTACCATAGGTAACATAAGTCAGTGTTACTTAGCCAGCTAAGGTAGCTAACATTATGTTTATTATACATGCACTTTGTTTTGTTCTACATTTCAGTTCTTTGTGCAATTTCAGATTTTGCAGTTTTGCAAGAGTTAGGGTTAGTGTGCAAACTTGCGACACCATGCTGCATAGAAATCAACGCTTGTCATATAAGCTTTCTTTGTTTGGTTGTATATAATCATGCATCCTTTTGGACAAAATAGGTTCCTACTAAGGAATGTTCCTATACATCAAGATGTTAGGAGGCTAAATGAGACAGATCCAATAAATATATCACTTCTACAGCTGAGACCCTCCACTGATTGTTTGATTTTGTGTCTTGTACCAAGTCAGACAGATTAACGTGAAAAGATTTTATCCTTTCAACCTAAAACTAAACTTTTCACAGACCTCATCTGTTGCTCAGTCTCTTGCATCCAGCCATGGCGGGCAGACATGAGTGGATCTGACAAAAAATAGCTTCCAGCCGGGAGCTCCATGTCACTACGCTCTGTGAAAAAGAACAGTATTAATATGGTGGTGACATCCATGGTTGGCAGTCACTGTGGCTCCAGACATGAGATGTAATTTCTTGCAGCTTGGAGCTCCACAACACTGTCATCTAAAATGAAGAATAATGCTAATTTGACGGGAACAGCCCAAAGCTGCCTTTTTTTATTTTTTATTTTTTATTTTTTTTTGTTACAACTGAGAGTGCAATCACACCTACAGTTTATTTTCTCGGGTCCAAACCACAGCGGAAAACTTCACTTTGTTGAATGTGTTTGGTTCACTTAGTTTCATACTCCCCAGCAGAGTTTTGTTCACCTGTCATCCAGCCAAGTTAGAGATTTAGCAGCAGTGGAGTCAAAACAAATCTCATTCTAGTTCATGTAACTTTATCTAAGGGTGGTGGACTTGTTTGTGCACTTTGCTGTAATTTAGCCTCTCTGGTGTTCATACTAGTTATGCACACATGAACAAATGGCTGAATATGAGCATCAGTCCAGACTGCAGATGATCCTCAGTTCATTTAGTTTGGCTTTCCAAGCACGAGGAACTGCAAGCCATCAAATGTCATCATCTGTCTCCTATACAGCGCCGCTGCTACATATATGCTGTGTGTAGAGCACCAAGTGCTGGAGGGGGCACCAGAATAGCCTAATGATCATCATAATAATCATAATGATGTATTATTTAAATTTAAGATGAAGCACAACTAAGATGGGCATTATTAGACCATTATAGCAAATACATGATATACATAATTGCTTGAAATAATACAAGTAAATCATAACAATAATAATAATAATAAAAAAAAAAAATCTTCTTGTGATTTGTTTGATTGCGCTTGGCATGACAAACTGCAAACTTGCCATGACAAACTGAAGCATGGCTGACCCGCTGGACTAATGACATGTTTGCCCTGTCAAGTCTTACTTTGGCAAGTTGGCTCATTGAGTTTTTGGATGCTGGATATTATGTCATTTCATCTGAACATAACTTAGCATTTGATTTTCATCACAGTTTTACTGGACTGAACATCAATTCAAACTGGCAGCTGGATTTATGCGGTACATTGTTTCATTTCCATTATTTGTAATGCCAGTCACTACTGCTGACAAGGTGCACTGATTCAGAACTTGTGTTGTAAGCAGCCTTGTTGGTTATTGCATTCATGTGTGGAATGCCAGTTTTGTGGCACAGTTTGACATGCAACAGGCTTGTTGTCATGTAAGGGCTGATGTGTGGCTTGAATGTGTCAACTTTTAATATTGTGAGGCTGTATGTTATTGTATAGGCAGCCATCACCACTGACTGTAAAACTGTGTACTTATTCACTTTCTGTTATCTGACATATCCTTGGTTGTGTGCCCCACAGGTCCAGTGTGCCTGACTGATTCATCCTTTGTCTGACTGCCTTCTGCCCAGGTTTTAGGCAAAACCCATGGCGCCGACCATGGTTCTAACATATCAGCAGCTTCGGTTTACTAAGGCATTTGTATTTGCACTGTTTTCTCCGCTCCACCCTTCTGTTCCTGTTGATTTTGTCAACACATAATAAGATGTGTTATTAAACTCTGTTTGAGTGTGTGAGTAATTGGTTCAATTGGGAGACGTTTAGACGTAAAATTATCTAAGGCAGCATCAGACTGACTTCCTCTCCTCCAGGAAAGACTCCTTCAAAATAATAGAATATCCAAAATAAAAGTCTGACTCAATTGTGTACTGGCTCTGATTCTGATAGTGGGCTCAGCCTGGACCAGCAGTCAATGTGGGTAAACCCCCCTTGAGTACAGCAAATGAAATTACTTTTCCAGGGACAAAGATAAATTTGTAATATATCGTTCTGTGCGATTCAGCAGTTACACTTAGGGCATCCAAATGGCAAATGGCCTGCCTATACCCACAAGATCTGCAGAGAAAATACCTGCAGAAATATAACACTGCACATGGAAATGGGATGACAGCAGAGGTTAAGAAGCATCTCCTCCATATCCACATGAAACTAAAATAGTTTATATTCCTCTTCCAGTCTGCCCTACAGATCTTAGGTATTTCCCGGCATTTGATGAAATTGCTCTGGAAATGATCCAAAATGCCGCTAAAACACATTTCATGATGGCAAAAAAGCACTTGTAAACAAAGTTAATTTCTTCGCCTGCACAAGACCCTGCATTTTGGGGTTTTTTTCCTTGAGTTGGTTTGGATTATGTTCCTCCTTTAATTATAATGAGAGAGAAGACTGGGACTAACATTTTAAAGCATCTCACACAGTTCGAAGAACATTGTTCTCACTTCCCCAAGAAAATTGAACTGAATGAGTAAAAGCTCCAGAGTTAAATAAAGCACTTCAAACACACTAGGTGTGAGCACACCTTAAATCTCGCTAAGTGCTCCAAAAAAAGTTAGGACCTCATTCCTCACTTTGATAGCTCATTCCCCTCATTTTGGAGACAGCCTTCTCTGTGACTGGACAAACTTCTCTTGTAAAGAGGTCTATATACTTGACAGTTTTGCTAAAGTGGACTAAGATGTCGCACAGATGATGGGGGAGATGAAAGAGAGCCATTGTGAAGGTTAGCAAGGATTCCCTGTCACTAACCTGACAGTCACAGTTATTCTGACCATTGGAAATCCTTTAACTGTCACAGTCCATCAAACACGCTCCTGATCAGTCCTCCACATGCAAGTCTTTGATACAACAGATATAACATCAGGAAGTTGGCCCCTTTAATCCTTTCATAACAGAGTTCAAGTCAAAAAAACATGGTGATGAAAGCTTTTCAATCAGGGTGTGATGAGATTGACCTGAGTGACTTCAAAGGCGCTGCTGGAAATCACATTAACTTTCTGACAGCGTTTTTTACACGCTGTTGGGATATGTCTCATGCTGGCATGGGTGCATATGCATGAGCATACACACACCAACTCCAACACACACACACACACTCACAAAGACAAACAACAAGTGAACAGACGCATGCATACAAATGCCTCTTCCATCAAGACATATCCTTCCATCTCTTTTTCTTCTCACTTTATTCTCTGTCTGTCCTCATCTCGCTCTCCATTTATCTATCTCCTGCTTGTTTTTTCTCTCTCAGATACAAACGCAGCCACTCAGGTGGGGTAATTGAATGCGACAGCAAAGCCTGAGAGGGTTGTTGGCAGGTTATCAGGTTAACCTGTGAAATGTAACCCACCTGACACTAGCAGGTTGCCTCTGACACTTACAGCAGGAGCGGTTGAATCACTCCAGCAAAGCCTGAAGGCAAAGTACTTTACCATTCTCCAACATATTATCACTGCTGATGAGTGGTACAGGATCAGAGCAGAATAACAAGATTAGAGTAAACATCACATCCTACTCAACCTGACATAAAACTGAATCAAAGAAGACACGAGTAAGATTTTTTGATCCAAAATAATATCCCAACAATTTGGAAATATAAAATCTGATTTCCAGCTAATGTATGCAGGGATAGGCTGCCCAGATAGGATCCTGTGACTCCGGTTAGGAGTAAGCAAATATGGGATAAATGAATGAATGAATGAGTGACTGAATGGATGGATGAGAGACTGAATGAATGCAAAAAGAGACCTTGCACATTGTATGGTAGTTTGCAAAAGATGGTAAGTAACTCACGATCTTGGTTAAAGCTGCATTATATGAAACTGCAAAAATGAGGACTATGACAGAAATTGTGGAATAAGCACATTATTTATCAGAGAGCTGCCCCAATGATGAGAGCCATGTAGAGTCAACTATCAGATTATGTGCCTATTATTAGTCAGATGAGTTTAAACTGTAGTTAATTAGATTGACCTTTGGCAGCTTGATTGATGCAACTTTAAAACAGTGTTTATGAATGAATCCTTTGTGTTTTGGAAAGTTCAGATAAATATTCTCTTCCAAAATGATCAAGACTGACCTTGTGCACCCGCCCATTTTTGCCATTGTCTTTGTATTTCCGATTGCAGTTTTATTGTGCACATCAGTGTTCACATCAGCAGCAAGCAGACAGAAGCACAAGAATGGTAATGGTCATTTGAACTTGTGTTCATAAGAGTGTCATATCATTGTCACAACCATGACAGCTGTTGTCATGAACATTAATGAATATTCATGACTGTTGTCATTAAGTGTCATTCGGTTGATTACATCACTTTCCTTGCAAAATCCATCCTCACCATTGTAGAGTGTATATGCAAACTGATATTGAATTAAATTCCTTTTGTCAACTGTCTCACAGCTTCAAAATCTTTCTATTTGCTGGGCCAGATTATCCATCTATGGCATTGGCGTGTGCCCGGGGGTACCAGCCAGTTTGCCATGTGGTTGGGCACCAAATGATTAAGACAACTACTTTAAGACCTTTAAAATACTTATCCTATTTTCTAATATGATATTTACTGGAAGAGATGCAAAATTAAACAATTACAAAATTAACAATGTATGTATAAAAAAAGAATGACAAAGAACTGCAATGGGGTCTAAGAGCTTACATTATTTGGTATATGGGTGTGATGATTTTTTAGATATACTCTGAAGGTTTGTAATATTTTGTGTGTATGCCTCTTACAGGCCATTTATGATGGACTGCATGAGGATATGTTTCATTGGGATGTGAGCTGCATTCAGATTTGAGCATGAGTATGGCATTTGCAGGCTAATGTCAATCTGTGGTGTTTTTCTGATTTTCCTGTAGTATGTGTGTTGAGTCAGTACTTTAGGTCTAGGTTCATGTAAATCTATGGTCTTTATACCCATAGTAAATTTCACTTTTTTACATGTAAAGTGAGTGGAAGGGGGCACTTCACTCTAGGGCATTACATTGTGTTAATCTGCTATTTACATTCTCTACCTTTGTAATTGTTATTGAGGAAAATCAATAGCCTATGGCATAATGGCTTTTCCTTGGATTACTGATACACAGTGTACCTACACTTTGTTTATTCAGTGCAGGCAATGTAAACAAATGCCTTGTGAAAGAAGACACGCAACAGTGCAGTGCTCTTCTCAAAATACTGCAAAATAGGATTGTCAAGTTGTCAATTACTGGAGCGTGATGAGAATCTCCAAACTGAGGCAGTTGCCCCGATTTGGAGAAGCTCGCTGCGCTGCATTTATTGACAACTGAAGAATTAACAGCGTATCCCGAGCCGCCCTTCCCCTTCACTGGAGTCAGCCAGGCATAGCTAATCACTCACCGATTGTCATTTGAACTGCTAAAACATCTCTAGCAGTCTGCAGCAGTTCAAGTGACGCCGACGAAAGCACAGGCATGATGAAATGGAGTGAAATCACTGTAAAGTTATGTGTTGATGCTGTCAGCCACTTCTTGCACACAATGAGGGAGGATCCAGCCTGAAGTCGGCGAGGGCCACAAACATCAATCAAGCGGTCTTCAGTCACTGATGGCAGCTTTGATCCGAGAGAAGAGAGGTGACTTTGAGGCTATCTGCATGCAACGGTAGCTTGATGACATGATGATGACATGCGTGAAAATGTGACAGTGAAGGAGAAGGTGAAGAAAATGATGATGTGGATACTGATGATGATAACGAGGAGGAGGGGGACGAGTAAGAGGGGATAAGTTAGCTGTTAATGATGATTATTATAATGGTGATAATTATAATAATGCTGATGTTGATGACAGTGACAGCGAGAGGGGAGAAGGGCGCCTTAACAGTGTATCAGCAGCTCTATTTAGTTTTTTTTTTTCTACCTTATATTTGCTGGCTCTATTATTCACATTAGTCCTTTTTCAGTGTTTTGTCGCTGTGCCTTTGTCATTCCATTCAGATGAACTGTTTAAATTGTACAATTCTATTGCTGAAAAGCTTCATTCAAAAGTGCAACAATCACCATTTTATGAAAGGTGAAAGTTACAAAAAAAAAAAAAAAAAGAAAAAAAAAAGAAAGGCAGCTTCTCTAGTGGATAAGTAAAATCCTGGCTTGGAAAATAATACACCGCAGCCTCAAAATTTCAAAAAGGGACACTGAAAGATGAACTTTAGTTAATGAGTTTTCTCCGGTGTGATTTGGAAATGAGCTCTTCAGTGAAAACTTTGATCTTTCAAGTGTATTGTCGTTAACAGTTTTACTGCTGCAGTTTGTGCTCTGGCTCCACAGTCTTGCTGAGTGAGAAGCGTCCATAAATTTGCTATTATGAGTGTCGGGCTGCGTTTTTCTGTCACAAGTAGTGTAACGTAATTACAACAGAGCTGCGTTCAGTAGAGCTCACTACTCGAATGTGTTACTTCTGATGTGTACAGGACCTCGACTTTGTTTTCCTCATTTAAAAAAGGGATTCATTTGAGATGTGTGTCCATCTTTTCATCCAGCTGCTGATCTTAGGTTTTGGAGAATGATTATAATGAAATTATTTCAATTAGCAGTGGACTACTCAGCAAGTTAAAACAAGGCTAATACTATTATGTCAGGTGTTCTTTGTTAGGGAGTTATGCCATGTTTCTGTAACTAATTACTTTTCCTGTTGAGTAAATAGCAGAAGTGTCATAATTTTGATTTTAAATTGAAAATTGGTCAAAGTGAACATTCCGTTCCAACTTTTAAAATCACATGCACGTTTGTGATTTTCCCAGTATTTTCTGTCTGCTGTTGGCTGTGGTTGTGAATCACTTTGCTGCTTTTGTTAGTCCCGCTGGCTGACCTGGTTGCTCTACCTTTCCCAACCACTCCATGCCCCACAAGCTAGTGATTCAGAGGAGCAACACCAGTGACCGTCACCTGTCTCCCCGGAACCAGATCTCCTGACCTAAAGGCCAACCTTAATGTTAAGGTGCTGGACAACAGGAATATACATTAGCTCTGCCAGCATAATTATACATGTCAGCACCAATGATGTCAGGATGAGGCAATCAGAAGTCACAAAGAGTAAGGTTAACCAGGACATGTGATTTCAGCTGAAGGACGTGTATATCACACTTGATACTAAGTATCTTTTATTTTTACCTGAAGAGTTTGAAAATGTAAATGACAGGTGTCAGGGCGTAAAACCAATGAGCTGTTCAGTTGAGACATGATTGTCTAACAGTGGCATAGCCATCAGTGCTGGGGGAAAAATGTTTTAATTGAAAAATGAATTGAATTGTGACGTTAAAATGGAAAACCAAATTGAATCATGGATTTGGAGAATCGTTACAACCCTAGTAATTGGTGAAATAATGTGATTACTTTTTCATATGTAGAGACAAGTAATGAGTAATCTGTGACATTTTCTGAGTAACACTGGTTACATATTAATGATGGACTGGTGTTTCACCCCCGCATTCAATTCAAGACCCTACATGGCTTTCATTTCACTGATCACACCACACATATTGTTCATACTGCATGTTCATCAGTCAGTACACTCATGCAACAATGCAAAACTGTCTCTGCAGTGCCTCACATGTGGCCTTGTGTGATAGTCACAGCTCCTCAGAGACGCACCTTGTGAAACTCGAAGAAAAGATTGGAAACATCACGCTGAACAGATTCTTTTCTGACTTTATTTCAAGTTACGTCAACCTGAAAAAGTAGGGTGTGGGGGCAGGAGCTTGTATTGGGGTGGGGATCACAGGTGTTTGAGAGATAGATATGCCTCTTTAACACGCTGATGCACGCACTGACACACACACACACACGCAGTCACACACAAACATGCACACAAGCGTGCACACACACGCGCACGTTAATCTGTAGCCGAGGGCAGCAGCTGGATCCATTCCAATTCTGCGAGCTTGCGGTGACTTTGGGGAGCCATGTGGCGTTTGCATATGCATATGTAAACATGTGCTCGCAGCCCTTTAGCACTGTGCTGGTAAATTCTATCTGCTCTCCGCATCAGAGATATGTCGGCAGTGCTCGGAGCTCTGTGTAAATATGTTCACATCCCCGCCCTCGCTCTACTTGAAATTGCAGGTCTATTGTTTGTTTTTGATATTGCAGTTTACCTCAACAATGATATCTGAGCCACGGGACAGATATCAGTTATTGTTTGGAGTATTTGTGTGTGCTTGTGTGTGTGTGTGTGTGTGTGTGCGCGCATTTGTGCTTTTAAGTTTGTGTTTGAGGACATTTGTGGACATTTGTGCTTTTTAGTGCGTGTTTGCCCGGGTTTGTGTGTGTGTTTGTGTGAGTGTGCTCTGCCTTTCAAGCTTGTCTGGCTGTATATGTATTGCTTTGATGTTCTTTTTCTGTTGCCGCTGAATGTCAGGGGTTTACAGTCAAAGGGCCTGAGCATGGCTTAGCATATGGAATCCCAGCTATATCGCATGTCACTTAAACACTTGAACCTATTAACCCTGCAGATCATCTTCTGCCTTTCTTACCAGGTATCTTACAAGTGACAAATTCAGCCGATTGACCATAAAAGGAGCCGATTGTTCATTTGTGGGAGGTCTTGTGCAGAGTAGACGCCATGCTGATCAAAGCACAGCATGTACCTTGAGCCTGGATCCTCCAGAAAAACAAGAAGCTCCTAATAATGCAGGATTCATCTGATTATTACGTTACGCTATGCCCTGCTGGATGCTCACATGGGAGCATCTGGGCCCACATTATGTAATAGACACATATAGACAACACAGCAGCTTGCCTGGATGCCTATCTCTCTATTATGGCTTTGATGTGAGAGCAAGGCAGTGCTCCCTCAGGACTTTCTGCTCTCGCTCCGGTGTGGTTTGGCATTACTGGCATTATTACACACAGAATTATTATTTAGATTCCTCAGAGGCAACACAAAACAGGGAAAGCTGATTTGGTGTGTGTGTGTGTATGCACATGTGGGGTGGATGGGCTTTGTCTGTGTGTTTGTGTGTGTGCGCATCTGTGCATGCATGTTGGTGTGAAGTGAATGCATTCACACACGTGCTAAAGCTACATGCATGCAATGTTAGAAGTTGTGCTGTCAGACTCAGAAGTGATTCTCTGTAGGTTTGGGTACCAGGAGACACGCCCACGAACATATAATGCAAATGAGCGCAGGGAACATGCATGTGAAATATTTCTCAGTCCTCTGGGATGAATCTATAGACAGCCTGCAGCTCTGAAAGAGAAACATGAAGTCCTATACGATCCCAGACTCCACATATCACAGCAAGACTGATGCAATCTGTAGCATAAGGAATGCGAGTAAAAAGGTTCTGTGTTCTCATCAAACGTTCTCAATCAAAAGACAATTGTAGCTTTGTAGCCTTTTGAAAGGCAGCTTGAACAGCGGCGCTTGGAAATTCATCAGTGAGGTCATTCATCAGCCGAGGTTAGCTTTGGAGAATTCATGCAATGGCCACATACAGTCGCTTGTGGTTTGGGCCAAAATGAGTTTTGGGCTACTTGTCTCTTTCTCAGACAGGTTTATTGCACTTTGTCCTGTGACGTTACAAAGGAAGGAAAAGGTCACGATCACTTAGATGAGATGCGTTTTTTTCCTCCCCCGCTCTGATCTTCAGCTGTTTTCAATGCTTTGGTTGCAGCAGGCAAGCATCTGCTGTTTTTTCCCTTTATTCCCCAGTTATTCTCCCATTTTCTGACAGATCAAATAAGTGTTTTGTATGAAGTGTATGCTGCCAGAGAAGAGAAAGGCAGCCATATTTCTCCATGTTTTATTTATTTATCTATTTGTTGCTTAGTTTTTCTTACCTGGCAATCCACACTGAACATCATCCTCAAACACAACATGGCACAAACTCATAGGTCCAGACTTTAATTTAAGGTTTTTTTTTTTGTTTGTTTTTTTTACAGTTTTCATGCACATGTTGGTATTAGCCAGCTACAACTTTGACATAAGATAAATCTACGAGAAACCTCATGATGATTCACTCACACACTCTTTTTCTAGCAGTTTGTACTCGATATGAAGAGATTCAACTCCAAAAATTCCAGATTCAAACATCACAACTTGATTATCATACCTAACTTGATTGAAATACAATGTAGCTACTGTATATGTGGCAGCTATTGTAGAAGTCCTCTTTTCACACATGTATCTATCCTGCGTTAGTAGTGCAGACAGCTCTTTCTGTGATGCTGTAGAGTAAAGCTGATCTATTATTGTGTGACAAAAACTTCTGAGAGACAGCAAAACTTGATTTTTACCAGTTCTCTTGAGGATGAAGCCAAAGTGCAGTAGCACAGTAGATAAGGGCAGCAGGCAGATAAAAGTGAGACTGTTACCAAGGCCGCATCTGTAGACACCAATTCGATCTGTTTTACTGAGCACCCAATTCTGTGTAACATAGGTAGAGACAAGGGAAACAGTTTGTCCTGCCCTCTGATCTGTGATATTAGTGATGTAATACTCCACAGAGCATGGACTGGTAGAATGGTGGATGCTGGAAAACACCAGGAATAGTGCACAAGATAAAGGAGGGATTTGGTTGGGCTCTTAGATTGGGAAATACTACAGTGTTACTGTAAAAACTTGATTGCTATTGGCTGGGTTGCACACTGAGCTTCTACATCGGCATATCAGTCAAAATATGAGGACCAGAGGAGAGCCTTTCAATACTTATTCTCTTCTTTAATAAGGTTGATTGTTGTACAGATGGTCGTGATGATGAACAGTCAGACAATGCATCAAGATGAACAATCAACAGGAAATTTGCAGCTCCACAACCAGGCAGCATGCTTCAACAACAGTGGAAAGAGGCAGAGCAATGCCTGATTGAAGCTTTTAACACCTCAGGTGAGGTCTGTTTGGCTGATGTGAGTGGGTCCCGCCCACCAATACCTGGGCAGGTGGGAGGATTTTCTACAGTTACAACTTTCATGGACTATAAAATATTGTGTTTATGAATCTTGTTCATAAATACTCAACAGTCCATTATACTTTATTGCAGGTTTGTTGAATTAGGATGCAATTGTTTGCCCCCCCACATGTGAAGCCCATAACTAAATGAAACAAGAGCAAACACATTCTCCATGGCTTGTTGAAAGTCATCCTAGGAAATGTAGGAAATCACTAAATGAAGTAAAAGTAGACTGGAGATGAGAGCTGAACAAAACAGCTAAATAAAAAAAAGTAGTCTCACCACTTCAGCACCAAATAACATTTGATATACACTGAACATCACATACGGATGATCTAAAACAGCCAAGGAAAACCTGAGGCTGGATTTCCCTTTTAAACAAATAATGCATACTTAGAGACAACTTGTGTTTAATATCGAGAGCTGTATGCTGCACTGATATGAAATGCACAAGTACACTGTGAGCAAATTAAATTACCAAGCGCAGAAGCACTGAACCTTAAGCTAATTACACACAAAAGTTACAGCACAGATGAAATTATCCCTTTTGACCTACTCAACTTATATACTGTATAATCTAGCAAGATGATGAATTCCCCAGTGAATCCCATGGTGAGGAGACCAGTTTTCAAAATTGCAGTATTATCCAGAAATGATATCACACTGGCTCATTTTTGCTGAGGTAATTTAACACTGACACCCGAGACTGCAGTTCTCTAATATATAAATATATATGCATGCATATTGCAAAACAGCATTTATAATCAGGCATGAATCAGAGGACGCATCTGCCATGTGCAGGCAGCTGTTTGACTCCTCAAATCGTGAACTTCAAACCTCAAAGTTGTGAGAAAAGGCTCCGCAGCCGAAATCCCCCTCAATATTCAAGTGTTTTTATCTGGCTGCCTTGGATCAGACGACCACTGATTGGCTCGGCAGGAGAGGGAGAACATTTCACCTCCAGTAAAGAGGATTACCTTGCTTTGCCTCGATGTCGCGTTTCATCAGACTTCATGAATATCTTGTTTTTGGTTCACTGGACTGAGAGACATGGAAAAATTAGTGTTATGAATTGCTTTACGTGTAACTCTAATTGCATTACGAGCCACATTATGCATTTGTTTATGTGCGAGGGGTTTGCGCGGAATTTATTGCGAGCCTGTGTCATCACTTATAATGTCTGCATGGACTGAAACCTCTGACAAGCTATCATAAGCTCATCTCCAAACAAGATATTGATACTCACAGGATACAGATTGGTATTCTGGTCAGGTGCTACCAAGAGCTGTGGTCTGAAAAGGGCAGCAGTTATTTCCATATTTATTGTGCTGCTTCAGTCCCTGATGAATAAATCAAAGGCGTAGCTAATGGCCTTCTACAGATTCCTTAATAAATCTCCGCTTTAATGCGCATCATTAAGTGTTCGCCCGTGTGTGAGGTGGCTCAAAATGCCACAAGTACTTTGTTTTCATTTACTAAACAGCCATTTCTGACTCTGTTGGTGTGATAAGTCTCCCCCTGCCTCCCTCCCCTTCTCGCTTTCTTTTTCCTCACTCTGGGACTTTGCCGTGTCTTAACTTCGTGCAGGCAGTCTTGGGGTCTTAATCACAGTACTCTCCCTGATTAAAACCTGTGTACTAAGCCAATTAGGACATCCACAGGTGGGCAATTAGGAAAGTGAATGTGCAGCACTGCAGTGAAATGGGTCAGACGGGGCTACGGGTCGGGGACACGCTCTCCTTTGACTGTGAGACATTACTCTGACATCAGCTGCAACATCTCGCATACACTCATTAACAGGACTCTGCTTATGATACTGGCGTAACTCTCCTCCTGGAAACAACATGAAAATGAACACAAGGGAATTTAAAACTATGCCGTGATAGCCTCTGAGAGGTAGTTCAGTCAAAGTCGGGGGTCTGTGCTGTAAATCAAATCTCATGGACATTGCTTTCCTCGCCCACTCATTCGAGGGTCACAGGGAGCTGGACTCTATCCCAGCATGCACCGGGCAGAGGACAGGAAAGCACAGAAAGGGCCAGGAATCAAACTGGGGTCCTCCATACTGTCAGGACACAGTGCTAACTCATTCATGCTAATGCCTTCATGTTCATGTTGTAAACACTGTATTTACGATTAAGTAGCACATGAATGCCCCACTTAAATTCATAGTGGGAAATTCTGAAAAAAAAAAAAAAAAAATGATACAACACAAGCTTCTGAGTGGCTGTATAAACCCATTTAACGAGCATATTTCTAACATCGTCCATATGTCATATGCCATATGTGATCCTTTCAGGCTGCTGTGATTACCTGATATTTCCAGCCAGAGGATTTGAATGTCAATCAAGATGCATGATTGTACTTGTCACAGCAGATGTATAAGCATGCATTTCAAGGCACTGTGGTACAGAAGTCAGATTTCTTCAGTGGCTACAGCTGTTGTAGAATATGCATCATTTAAAGTAATAACCCGCAACATCTTTATATGAATAAATGTCACTTTTGCAGCTCTTTGCAGAGAAGAATCTTCTGCTGCACAGGAAGTGTGGTCTTCAGTAGCACTTTGCAGTTTCAAGTTTTCCCAATCATAAGAATGGTGTTTGGTCCTCTTGTCCTTTGCGATTTGTATGGAAAAGATCATATCTAACAGTGTTCTCACTTTTTAAAAGTAATTCAGTAACTTACTCAGAGTGTATTTTAAATGAGCTAGATTTGGCTTCAATGTATGTCTTACACAGGTAATTTTACACATGCAATACTTCTTCTTGAGCAGGATATTTTGGTACTCTTCCCACCCCTGCATGCCAGAATGTGTTCGTCTTTATTCTCTGCCATGTACAACATAGAAAGGAGTCTTTCCCCTATTCCAAAACCGAAGCACGTGTCAGATATCCCAGGTTTTTGATTGTGCAACGTGTATTCTGCTTCCTAAATGGAAACGTATGGACGGAGGGATTGGGGCTTGGCAGGCGGCTGGATGGTTGGTCGTTTGGCTGGCTGAGGAAGACAGGAGCATTGTAGGGCATGTGAAATGGGATGCCGGGCCGGGCATTGTTCAAGCAGGAGAATGGGTCTGTGAATGGTGTTGAGTTGACAGTTGGAGGTCCTGAATTCACACAGGCGCCGCGCTCATTCTCTATATCTGTCTGTGAGCTCTCCTTATGCTCGCTCACTCTCTCTATCTCTCTCTTTTACCCCCTCCCTCCTCAGCTCCTTCTCTCGTTCTTCTCCCTTTTCTCCCCCAAGCTTTATCTCTCTCAAATACACACACTCATGCATGCACACTCACACCCTCTCTGCCTCCATCATAAGATGTGTGTAGGAGGCTCATAATGGAACATCTGCATGAATAGGACATTTTCAGGATGAGCAGGGGGAAGGAGAGCCACATAAAAGGAGTCGGGGTAAATGGGAGCGCGGCTTGGTGGGGCCGAATTAATCATTTTAATATCTGCAGACTTAATTCTAACGCTAAGCTCTGGGTGCGGATACCCAGCTTGTGGCATGGCAGAGCGAAAAATACACAACGCCGACATCCAGCCTTTTCCTCCTCTGCCTCCTCCTGAACCACCACCAAGAAAAAGTTTGAATGCAGAAACAGTGCCTCAACTTCCCTTTTCAATAATTCAAGAACTGGACCCGAAAAAAAAAAAAAAAAAAAGTTTGAGACAGAAACTCCTGGCAAGCCTTCCTTTCGAAATCTGCAGTGTGCGGTTGTGCGGGCCCAGGTATATGCAGAAATGATTCTCTGGAGAGCTCTGAAAGAGGAATGGCTTGGAAAGGAGGATATTACTGCAACCACCGAGCCCACATCGGCTCCTGTGTGATCTATTCAAAGGATCTCCTCTTCGGAGGATATTACTATAAACTCAGATTCAGTTCCATTCGGTTCAGCTCATCCAATTCAAGTCAACTCAGCTTGCCACTTCTGTCGGCTGGCGGTACCACTCACTCAGTTTATTTTCTGTGTGATTTTAGTGAAAACTGGAGGGATCCAGTTAAACAGGATGCTGTCTCAATCAAGCTTAAAACCAGTGTAGTGTTATTACCTCTGCCAGTGAAGTTGGCAACAGGTTTTGGTCAGAAGATATCTTAAAAAGCTAGAAACACTTGGATGAAATTTGGTGGACAGATAATCGTTGGATCAGTTGATTTGATGTTGATGGTGATTCAGATTTGGGGCTTATGTTGTTAGATGATTACTATTTTTTAGCCATAACTATAATGCTGCAATCACATGGTCCCACATTTGAAACTTCTAAGTCAGCTGCTATTTTCTCAGAAGGAAAACACACAAGACAAATGATAAATGAACATGAACCGTCAAAGAAGCTACAGCTTTGTCATATTGATGGGAATCTTTCTGACCTCTCCCTTCCTTCCCATTTGAGGTGAATGTGACATTAGACTCTTCACTCTGCACTGCACGTTACAGTTAGCACCATAAAAAAGTGAAAGACAATATTTTAGCCAGTGAAATGCCATTAATTGCAATTTATATTATTCATTGTGCAGTGTTGTATTGTATGTATGAGATGTGTCATCATGAAGACAGACATGCCCTGAGATCATGAGAAACAAATGAGTAGTTTGTGTAGTAACATAGTGATACAGTGTAGCCAAAGCAGAAGACATGGCAGTTCATTTGAAGAAAAATGCTCTACATCTGTCTGTAACTTTTATCATTTGCTACATTTTACATACAAAGAGAACTGCGTTATTTACCAAGACACTCAGCTGGTTTTTGTTTGAAGTATGTAATGACATAACTCGGAATAACTTGGTTTAGCTTGTGCTAACTCTTTTTGACAAAAACATGGCGGTGATCAGTGTTTAGTCATGGGCTTGTCATTAATTTTCCCTGTAACAGAAGTGACTCAACCCAGTGCAAAGCCATTGACATTAGTTTCACAAGCCACCAAAACTACTTGGTTAAGGTTAGGAAAGGGTCATGGTTAAGGTCAAGAGAGGGTTTGTTGTCATAGTTTACATTAGGAAAAGGTCATGGTTAACAGTACAAAACGTTAGCTAACATTCTCTAATAATACAACCAACACTGCTGTTGCTTGACACAAAACTTGAACCCTGGTCTGCAGAAGCAAAGTCCTGTTGCCATCTGGCGCCCCACTTATCTCCAAATGCAGTGTTTTTTTGCATGCATACACTACATCACAACATTTGAAAATGTGACATTTCAATGTGTCTTTGGTTTGCAGGAATGTAGAATGCCAACAATTTGTCCTTGGCAACTGGGCTGAGTGACCTCAGTCAAACAATTTTCGTATTTTTAGCTGGTGGATCATTATGCCTGTGGAGCGGACAATACCAGCATATACTGGCTTATTCATGGTGAGTATAGACAATAGCTGGGCTACAGAGTAGAATCATCAGTACTAATTTGACTCTGAGAGTGTACAATAACAATATGGCAGTGCTTATGTAAGTCCACACCCAGGAGAGTCAATTTAACGCTTTTATATGGATTTGAACAGCCGCCCCACTGCCAACTCAGCTCTGAGTGGACAAACAACTCTCCAGTCAACAAGTTCAAGTACAATACTAAATAACTGTCACTGAAAAAAAGTAAAAAAAAGAAAACAATATACTGGGAAATCAAAATCCAGTATGGGATCTAGGGAGGATTATAAGCGAATTAACTATAAACCCAATTTTTGTTTTAATATTGATGCCATTTGTAAAAGGAGGTGCCACACCCTCAAATGAGATGAGAATGTTTTCCATCTAATCAAGGAAAGCCCAACACAATTTCCTTGCACTGTCAAGTCTGGCACCTCAGCGCATCACGGTTAATCCAGTTCCACTGATCCTGCACTGAATGAGTCATCCATCACAGGCTGGCATGAGTCCGCCTCCGAACGCTGCTGGTTGCCGCAGTCAGTGACCTGCATGGCCATCTGTTTGGCCTGCGACCCTCAGGAAGACACCATCACAACGGGTATTTCCCCAGCAGCGATCGTCCCCCTCAACCAGCCTTCAGAAACGGCTACTCTATGAGAGATGTAATAAAGAGGAACACCTCCTAAAGTGAGGTTCCCCACCTTTTGCTTATGTTTTTGGGAAGCTTAAGTTTATGGTATTTAAAAAAAACAAAACAAAAAAAAAACAGAAAAGGGCAGGCTTGTGTGCACATTCAGCTGAAGTCGGGTATGTTTATGCTATGTCTAAGTTTATGCTCCTGAAAGCTATTTAATGCAACGTCTCGACCACAATCTGGGTCTTCAACAGGCAAAAAGCTTGTATTTTCAAGAAAATTATCTCTTTCAATAGACCTGCTGTATCTTTTTTTATTTAATCAGTTCTCAACTTCTCTGTATTGACAGGCTTTTGCCTTTAAAAAAAATAGTGTGAAAGCTGCATAATGTACATAATGTAAGATGTCTCACTCTCAGAACTGGTGGTAGGAGACCAGACAAAGGTAATAAACTAAAAATATAAAATGGATAAATTAAAATAATATCACAAACCACATGGTTACCCTTTGTCGGGAGAATAATTCTGAGGAGCCACTTCCTATAGGTTCTCAGTTCAAGTTAAACAAAATAGATTCAAAATTCTCATTTATCCCAAACCTCCAAAACTGTATCACCTCTTGTTTACTGTCACAATGCATAGTGATTTATTTTTCATATGCCTTGATGAAAACCATATTTCTCCTGTGATCCAATATTTGAACTTGAATTCATCTTCCCTTCTCTCCAGCTGTCTCCTCTCTCAACTTTACCTCTTTCTTGTCCTCTCTTGCCCCCTCCATCTTTCCCCATCTTCTCCCTTGTGAAACTTTTATCATTCCCCCTGTTGCTTCTCTATTCCTTTCCCAACTTTCTCTCCTGTCTGCTCACTGTATCTCTCTCTTGTTTGCTTCTCTATCTCTCCTAACACCCTCCTCTGCTGCCATCTGCCCTCTCCTTCCCCCTCCATCCTCGACGCCGCTCTCTGTAAGAAGTGGCAGCGGGTCACATCAGCCGTGAGCCAGGCCGTGCCGCGCCGCGCCAACTGTTCTGCTCTGTTTGGCACATCTGCCCAAGTCGGTGTCTTTACGAGTGCCGTGCCAAGCTCCGTCGCCACGCCACCCCCACCGCCGCACCCCCACCTTGCTTTTCCTCCTAAATCCACCCCAACAATCGATACAGAGTGCAGACACAATTGGAAGACACACAGAGTCGTCCAGACTCTGCGCCAAATACTGAGCCCATTCTCAACTGTCATTAGCCTAATTGTCACACTGCCTGACTCATTTCTTACTGCCAAATACAGGACTTGTCCACCTGAATGCCAAATAGCAGGCTTGTCCCAGAAGAGCTACATCCCAGTGCACCTGGCTAAGGGCAAACTCTGGGCCAAGCCAATACATCCCAATTATCCTAACAGCCCGATTCTTGATTAGGACTCGGTACAAAACAGTCCCAGATCTCTGCTTCAATAACCAGTCAGTCATCAGCTACTTAATTGGCCTATGCTGACTGAACAACAGCAGCATCCCACACACTAAGTGTATGAATGATAGCACCTGTAAACAATCTTACAACAATGCAATCGATGTGTGACTCGCGTCTTGTCCCTGCTATTTGACCTTGTGAAGCATATTGTCACACAGTGGTTGGCGCGACATGAGTGAAATAGACATGAATTGACTTAGAAACACCAGCGACTGCCACGTTAAGTTCCTGTAGCAGCATGCCGTATTTAAATCAGCGTCCAGCAGTGTACATGAGCCCGTGTCCGATTGTCTGAGATTGATTTTGACCTGGAGCGTTGGAGCCATTTGCTATATGCCACTCATGCAGCATACAAACTACCTCCATGTACATGAAGGCAAAACAAGGCCAGGCGAGTTTATTTGTATAGCATGCTTTGTACACAAACGCAACCGAGAGTGGTTTATGAAGACAAAAGATGAAAGAAACATTTCAAAAAGATAAATGATACAAAATATGTCTAAAAATCCATGCCTGCCTCCGCTGTAGGTTTTAGACTTATAAAATTTTATTCATCACTTTAAAATCCCCTCAGGGTCTCATCCCCAGTTATATTTCAGACCTTTGAACTCCTTAAATGCCAGAACACAGCTTAAGATCCTCAGACTGGTCCCTGTCCCGTTCCCAAGACACGCCTCAGTACAAAGGAGGACCAGGCTTTTCCTGTCAGAACCTCCTTGCCTGAGAATCTCGAGCTAACCACGTCACCTTCATCTTTAAGTCGCCTCTTGAAGCCTTTTATGTGAAGGCGTTCTCTTACCTCATCATCACTATTTTTAACTCATTATATATTATCATTATTATATTATCTATATATTTTGTTTAGATATTTCATTGTACTTATCTAATGCTTTCATGTCTCTTTAATGGAACATCTTTTATGTCATTCATAACAACTCGTAACAAAAGCGTTTTCAATCCATAATTAAAAGTGGTTCAGTGGTCTACATATACTGGATTTGAATGCAGGAGGACCAAAAGCAGGAGCTTTGAATCATATGATGCCATATTGTGTTTGGTTTTATTTGGTTTTTGCAAAATGAATTTGATGTGACTCCCTTTTGGCTCTTTAGAGGCATAGTGACTTGAGTGCAAAGGGGAGGAAAAAGTTGCAACAGTGTGATCCTGTCTAGCTACAAGAACACTAAATAGGTCTTGTGTCACCTTTTTTGTCCAAAATGTGTAATTTCTGCTCGACTGTACTAAGCAATTAAGCATAAATCAGCCTCAGCAGGGACAGCATTTGGGGTTTGATATCCTGCACACTCAAGCTCTGTTCCCCCCTGGTATTGAAATGCATCTTTGGTGATCTGAACAGTGGATATCCGCACCAAATTGGACAGTGTTTAATTGCACCAGGGCAGAAAATTTAAGAACTGCCGCTGCCTCCGAATTTTATATGGAAGAAAAAAACCTGCATATCGTCACTACATATTTTACTTATTTTAGAGAACCACTGGTTAAAGTAAAAATGTGATTCCATTATCTTATTATAAACACGTTATTGCATTTTCTAAACATTTAGAGGTACATTTTGTTAGAACAGTTACCATGACAAGTTATCCAACATCTATGATACTTACAGTCACTAGAGAGCCTGTAAGCCCTGTGTACTCGCTATGTGTCTAACATGACTAGCCAAGATATCAGAGAAACTGGTAAATGATAAGGTGAGAACATTCTTAGCTCAACACGCCATTTTAAAATCTTCAGGATCAAGCAGGATTTAGAGCCGGGCATGGCACTGTAACAGCAGCATCTCAAGTCTTGAATGATGCAGCTTTTACAGAAGTAAGACATATTTTACCCTGAATTACAAAGCAATTTGTTCAGTCTGCCTTTTTATCCACGTTGGACAGTGGTGATGTCAAACATGCACTCCCCTGATTGTGCTCTTAGACCTCTTTACCATTCTGCCCTGAGGTTTGTAACCGGGGACAGCAGAAGACCACGTCACGGCGTTCTGTTAGAGAAAGTTGGGTGGCAGTCCTCAGCAGTTAGATGGGAACGGCATTGCAGTTTATTTCCATATAACTCCTAGGAAAACCTCCTGATTGTGTCGGGTCTTTGTAGATTTTTGGTTTTGGTTTTGGAAGTGAGCAAGCTAATCCCATTCAAGCAGTTTAAATATCTTCTAATTAATACAGAAAACTGTGAGTGTATGCACCTCCAATCAGCTGTTTTATGGTTTTACTGAATTGATGTTTAAATTTACCTTAAACATTTCATAGTAAACTACAGTAAAACCACAGCTCTATACTGTAACTTCACACCCATGGAATCACAGTATCTTACTGTACATAAATTGCAGTAATTGCCTGTATTTTTCAGTTTTTACTGTAACTGTAATGCAACTCAGCTATTAATTTACGGCAGATTTACACTTTATAAAATATTGTCAAATATTATAAATTTGACTTGTTGGCTGTGTGTATTTTACCACACCTACACAAACGTGCATTGTATCTGGTCAATAAAAAACAGAAAACAAAGACAATGCCCATTTTATAGGTTTAAGCTTCAATTTTTTTTGTGTACTTATTTTAATTGCATTTATATTTTAACATGTATTTCATTCCTTTTTATTGATTGTTTTTAATGCTTTTATAGTGTATCTACATTTGAATTGTCATTAGGGTGTCATTCCAAAAGAGAGCTTGCTCTCAATTTGCCCTCCCTGAATAAATAAAGGTATGACGATGATGATGATGATGATGTAAGAGTGTTATCATGTCTGTCTGTCACACATCTAGACATTGGTGTTGTCTAACAAGGGCAGCAGGGGAGATGACGGGAAGGTGATGGGAGGGCTGGGTTTGACAGTTGGACAGATGACACTGTTATGTTGCCTATATCTGAGAGCTTCCCTGCACTTGATCTATGGCAGAAGATTGATTTATCAAGACACACGTTAACATCAGCAGGATATATGTGAGACAAATGATGGAGAGGGGCGAGGGGTACAGGCAGGAAGGGAGCAAAATTGAAGTGAGGAGTGACGTAAGAGAGACTAAGGGGGAAAAGTTTCAAGGAGAGCGACAGATGAGTAGACAGACAGGCAGACAGGTCGATAGTTAGATGGATGAAGACATGTACACATACGTAGAGACACCTAGATGGGGAGATTTATGTATTGAGTTGGAAAAGCAGACAGGAGGAGACAGGACGAGAGATAGAGAGCCACTGTGCTCACTAAACTGTGATAACCGGCAGGATGAGAGAGATGTTGTTCTGCCTCCAAATTACTGAGTGCAGCGTGTAAACATGATGCCGGGCAGAACGATGCCACTACTGCTGCGGCATTGATCGACTAGGAAACAACCATGGAGTGAAGCCAGGAGAATAATCAATTAGATTTGCCAACCAGCCTTTCTCAGCCAGTACGGGTGTGTGGCTTGTGTGTGCATTGCAAAAAATCTCCATCTTAACAAGCCATTTAGTCTCAAATTCAGTCTTAAAATATTGTTAAAATCTTCCAGTGGGATGAAATAATCCAACTATTTTACAATGCTTTGTTTCCAGAATTTGTTTGAATCACATGTCATTTGCTTGATGCGAGTGGGCTGATCTGCCTTATTCTGCCTTGTTTCAACACATTTATACTTATATCTCATCTGACAGGCACGTTTTTCACTTGTTTTAAGAGAAACTGAGTTTTAAGAGTGAATATTAAGTTAAATGACCGGATAGCATGTGTGAAGAAAACCACCATCCAGAACAAGACAGTGTTGTGTTTTAGCAGGTGCTGCTGTCCTCAGCTCAGGTTAAGTTATGAGCATCACAAAACGCAACAAGTCAAAGCTGGACACTCCCCTCCCAAACTCCTGCGCCCCGTGTTGCTATGGAAACAGGGCCCTCAAAAGGGACAAAGTTTTTTGAAGGATGTGAGAAATGTGCTCTGAGAGGCTCTGATGTGAAGGAAAATAGCTACTTTTTAAAAGATCAGGATATGCATGGCCTTTTTTTTCCTCAATGCCATCAACATGTCATGAATAAGTTTGGTTGATTTCTCTCTGAGGTATGCTGCTTGCTTTGCGGCGTCTAAAAGCACTGCATTAGTCCTCCAGCCCCTTTCCAGGGTGGCAAGGCTCGCTTGGTATGCAGCACCGCGGCTTGGCCCACTTCGTTCGGGCGGCGCATAACACGTTTGACTCGACAAAAGACATTAAAATAGATGTCTAATCCTCGACTAATTCAAACCAAATCCTTTTGTTCGTGTCCTGTCACATCACAGGCACCGAGTGAGGCATGTTCGCAGGGAGAGAGCTATCTCATTCCAGGCTTTGAGATAGACCATTGTTATTTCAAAAGCGCCCCCCTACCTCTCTCACCACCCACCCACACATACACACACACACACACACACACACACACACACACACACATATAAACCAATCATACCCCCCCCTCCCACACCACCACCCACACACTCACCCACACCATTACACACACCAATTTTTCCTCCAAAAATGTATTCTTGGCAGGATGGAAAAGCCTCTGAAATTGCATTTAGACACTAAAACACTCAGTTGAAACGCAGACTAATGACTCTTCTTCATTGGTTAGCAGCTCCTGGAGGCAGTGTGACCCACCACCGCTATTCAGTGGCAGGGGAAACTCTGACACACACACACACACACACACACACACACACACACACAAACCGATCCGCAGCTAAAGCCACCCGTCATGCTCTACCACTTGACACCCGCCTCTTGGTGTGGTGCCAGTCGGACTCCCGCTCGCTCTGGCAGGCAAACAAATTAGTGAGGGAGACTTGACCCCTGTTAAAAAGGAGGGCAGCACTGGGAAATTGGAATCTGAGACTCGATTAGAGACTTGCAAGACCCAGGCGCGGATGTGTACCACCAATACGTCTCCTCGCCCGGCACGTGTTCACAAGCCTGTAATTAACACACACATTAATGCCCGCCGGCGATGAGACTGAATATATGCACAGACACATAAATTCATTTCACCATGAGAAAAATGCATAGATGCACATGCAATTTTGCTCTCAAGTTCAAAGCCTTAGAGCAAGAGTGAACACAAATTACAGAAAAAAGTCGTTAGTAAAATAGTTCCCAACAGTCCTGCCAACCTTGAAGAAGGTCTTGGAGTACCGCCATATGCCCGGGGATTGGGGATTATTATTACTTCTTTTTACCTGTTACTATCATTTTCATATTCTCACAAAATATTAATTAACTTCAAACATCTCCCCTTACGCCAACATGAGCACTTTGTTATTTTCACTGGCATTTTGTTGAACTTTCATTCCTTTAAAAAAAAAAAAAAAAAACTCTTGCCGATACATAAATATTGCACTGAAAATGCATATCATTTGATGTTCAGTTATCACCTGCTGATCCTTGATGACTTCCAGTGGGAATTTCTGTTGCATGTGCACTTGCTTTTCTTTTCTTTTCTTTTCTTTTCTTTTTCTTTTCTTTTCTTTTCTTTTCTTTTCTTTTCTTTTTTCTTTTCTTTTCTTTCAGTGCCATGATTCTCCCATTTCAATTACGGTTTAGTTCATATTATGAATTTGAGGAAAAGTCACATCATAACCATTTGCGACTCACAGACAATATAACTAAACTTTGCCAACTTAAATGACACAAGTCCATTTAGCTTTGCAAGAGAACAAGAGGGATAAAATCAAGGTCAAGAATGTTGCCAGACTGCACTGGATGTTAATAGTATTTTTTTTTTTTGGCAGTACTGTTCCTTTAACTATGCCCTGTTTTTGTTTTGATGGCTTCTGCAAGTACATCACAGAAATGCAGAAGCCACACACATGGCTTCGGTGTCCCGCAATCGTTGCATCAGCACAAAATTATTCACAATGTTCTGCTCCGCTGTGTAGGAAAGTAAAACAACCAAATCCCTTGTTATTCCACTCCCCAAATTATCCTCGACACCACCTAAGCAATGTTAAGCATCCTCATCTATTTGTTAGAAATTGCAGTCTAATTCCCCCTCTCTTTTTTTAACATTCCTTAATGATGATGTCAATATCACTGTTAAACTGGTGCTAACAGCGTCTTGACATACATCCTGTTCACTCTTTTGTCGTTATGCCCTATGTTGTCAACCCATTCTCCATTTTATCCACTTTCTCATCTATTTCTCTCTCTCTCTCTCTCTCTTCCTCTGTCCCTCTCTCTCACTCGCCTCTTTGGAGTACATAAATGCCAGACTGGGAGTTGGGGAGCGAGGATATTTCTAAACCCAAACAGACAGATAGATTTGGGCTGCTTATTGAATCCATTTGTCTTTGGATTGGCGCTAATGAAAGAGCTATTAGGCTGAGAACGCATTAGGGCCCTGTGGATGTGTGTGTGTGTGCGTATGCGTGTGTGTGTGTGTGTGTGTGTGTGTGACAGAGAGAAAGAGAGAAAGAGAGCAATGATGGGTTACCTTTCCATTGGCCCCTGAAAGCCAAGAGTCTTTAACAGAGAACAGAGAATATTAGTCCCTTATACTGTAAGGACCCTCTTTAACCATCCTCTGGGTGCCATTAGTGTGATGTATATGGACTGATTGCATTTCCCTAATGCTTCCTTAGACGCCCTGCATGACTCATATTCACAGATGGGCTGAGGATGTGCTGAAGGGTCAGGTCTATTTGCAGACCTGCGCTAATTACAGTATTTAGTATTTGGTGTTTCGGTATCGGGAGCGATTGCTGGAAAGCTCTGGCAAAGAGAGACAGATGAGCACAAGTGGTTGTCTTGTCAGTCCGCATGAATCTTGGTGTACGGCTTCTTGTTCCCGGTTGACGTTTTAGTGCAGACGAAGTCAGCTTCCCCTCCTGAATCCCTCCGCCTAACGCTGCAACTTTCCGTCTCGTCCTCCTGGCAAAGCACTTAATTCGATAAACAAATCATTCGTCTCCATCCTTAATCAGCATCTGGAGTCTTCCTGAATGGATAGCGTCAGACTTAAGTGATTGTGTCGTGTTGTTTAGGGGAGTCTTCTTATCCCCAAAACTTAATTGACTCTAGGTGTTAAGCTTGCTGATAAGCTCGGTGAATGGGCATTTGAATTTGTAACAAAAGGTAGTGCCATATCAGCTTGAGCCAAACCCACACCATCTCACTAAAACCACCTTAAATGCTCCAAAAAGGTTTTATTTTGCATTTAGCTCGGCTATATTACACTACCTACTGCCTATCAAGCTGCTCATTGTGCTGCTCTGTGGGAGGTTACGGCTGTTTGGGATGTACTGCAGTCATCAATCAGTCCACCACCCCCCAAGCCTATGTCAGAAAATCTCTAAAGTATATAAATAAACAATTATCATTGCCCCACACATTATCTATTCATGGCCGGAGCAGCTTTTTTTTCTCTACAGTTTATTTCTTACAATCATCGCTGCTTTGTGCATCCAATCAATTATTGACTTATTTTTATCTTGTCTTCTGATATTATCTTTGTGTATACTTATTATGTATTCTAAACCCACCTCTGCCAGAGAGCCTCTCTATTTCCGCCAGAAGCGTTAGGAGCAGGGGTAAGTCAGAAAGCCTTTCTGGCAGAAAGGCCTGAAGGCAAACTTTTCCTGTATGCGGATGTCAGGGAGATGTTGTCAAAATGTGGGAGACTCCCCTGACATGGGATGGCTGTAGTTCCAGCCATAGTAATGAACCGTGGGTGTTCAGACCTTGTTCTGAATAAATACAAAAATCAAACACAACTGTTTTCCAAAAGGACATTAATAATGCTTTTGGAGGCTGAAAACAAGTGCTCCGTTAGACTGTGCTGAAGGCAAGAGGCCACAGCAGAATGATAAGTCTCTCACAGCAAGAGCTAGCGGGGAGGTATGCACAATTACAAATAATGGGTATCAGCACTTGTGGACTTGTTGCAGCTGAAAGCAGATGGAAGCATCCATCAACATCCACACCGTTACTTTCTACCACGCCACGTCAGTATCAAACTAATGTCAAACTAATTTCCATTGCCAGTCTCTTGTTTCACTCATTTTGTAGAATACCATTAGAAATCAGACTGCCTTGCTTTCTGGAACTACGAGTTTGACGTGAGATCACCCCGTCCAAAAACTTTTTCCAACTTTTTGGTCCCAAAAAACTGCAGACAGAGAGATACCCTCAGTTGGAAATGAATGAGCACATTTGGCGGATTCTATTGTGAGGTGCCACATGACTTCGCAATGTCTCACACTTTCCTTTAAGCGGGCTCCCTCTAACACCCATCCATTATTGCATGTAACATCACAGACGGGAGTGAGCTGCTTTCTGTCGTCCCCTCCCCTCCCAAAAATGCCTCATCAAGGTCTGAGTCAATGTGAGCCTGTGAGAAATTAAATTCCCCTAATTAGGCCAGCAGATTTGCCTGCTTTATCCTTCTGCCTCCCAAACCTCCCCTCATCTAGACAAATCTCTAATTAATCGCCGCATGCTGCTGTTGACTATACTTCAGAGGCCGGGCCTGAATGAATGGTGAAGGGATTCTTATGCTTCTCCACTCTAGAAATAGGATTCTAAAAAAAGGCTATTATAATCACAGCTCTCCCCGTGTGTGTGTGTGTGTGTGTGTGTGTGTGTGTGTGTGTGTGTGTGTGTGTGTGTGTGTGTGTGTGTGTGTGTGTGTGTGTGTGTGTGTGTGTGCGCTAAGGGGTACTGCAATGTTTACATCAAAGGAAAACTCCTCCAGGCTGTAATTGAGGTATAGTTCTGTGAATTGAAATGTAGCTCGCGCATGTATGAAGCACATTTCTGTGTCTGTCAACCATAATTCCTTCATTCTCGTGTGTGTGTGTTTGTGTGTGCGCGCATGTGTGTGTGTCTGAAAACACTGGATGGGACGAGAGTGTACGAACTAAGCGAACAAGGGTGCAAAGATGCAGGAATTTCTGCAGATTTCTTCAGCTAATTAAGGATCAAAGTTGCCGTCCCGGCCAGCGTCAGAAGTTCAGAGGGTGCTAACAACTATGCCATCACAGTTTCACCCTGTGCTTCTAAACTTGCGTGGGACCAAATTAAAACATTTTGAGGTCATGGGTGGTCATTTCTGCATCAACATTGTTTAGGCGACATTGAGTGAGGTTTTATCCTGACCAGGTTAAGTGGGTTTTTCAGCAGGAATTTTAGTATTTTGAAGTTTGTCAACGGAAATAGACACTCCACTTGTACTAATTGTTCCCATGTTAAAGGGGTATTTTACCACTGGATGGATGGCCTTTTCATAAAAATATGCACAAATATTTTTGATATTAACACTGCAGGACCAGATAATGTGATATTCCGTTTATCTCAAAAGATAGAGAGCCTACAACAAACAGAGGCGGTTTCCACAGACCAGCTTCCTGGAGTAGGACAAAGTTCTCTTAGAAAACATCTGTTTGTTCACAAAATCCTTTTAGTCACAGTGGTGTCGACTTGTCGTGATGCGCAGGCTGACCCGCAACCTGTGGGTCAACTCAGGGGGCTCATAGGACCGGGTGGGTTCAGATAAGCTTACTAGAAAATATCACAGGTTCGGGTGAGCAGGTCAGAAAGTGACAAAGCATCGTACTGAGCAAGCTCTAAATAACTTACAGAAGCACTGTGCACAATAGGCTAGGCTGTGCGTTACTAACCCACCTCCTTCTCTTCCCATCTCTCCATCACTCTCCCTCTCTCAAACACACGTGCAAACAGCTTCATCATCAAATTTGCAGTTGCGGTTTTGATGAGTGCATGTGTTTTAGAGTGTTGAGGCTTCACCTGCAGTATTTTTGCCTCCGTGGTATTCATAGCTTTTGTTTACACCGCCAAACCTCTTTTTTTTTTTGGTCAGAAAGAAGAGGCTTTCACTGATGGCACGATGATAGGATTTAACCGGAGGAAAGTTAAAAATGGACAATGCCTCGGTTGGATGCAAAGAGAGCCAAAAAAGTAAAGTGTGGGAAAGGTTCAGGCAGGTTGTCCTGTCCAGTGACACCATTACAGATGACCTTATCTGCTTAAGTTATGAAGTATTGGACAAATATGGCCATAAGGCAGGTACATCAGATTTGCTAAATTTGTGGGTCAAGTTTGGGCTTGGGCGACTAATCAACACTTATTTTAACGGGGCTGGCGGTGAGGATTAACTCTCATAATGGCTTGGTTGGTGCGGGTCTTGGGTGTAAGGACTCAAAGAGGTTGTCCATGGAGGCAGGCTTTTAAAAAAAGTGAAGTATGATCTGTAGTTCAAGCAATGTGTCATCTGGCAGACTTCTGCTGGAAAATGACAAGCAGCTCTGGGTGAAGTCAACATGGAGAGAAGGTGTTCATTTGTATTTACTAACCGCACTGTAGTGATACAAAGCTGGTGGAAAATCGGCAAAATTTTCATCGCATGTTGTCCATTTTTTCTGTTGTGCCATTGTGTGCCATATATTGCACCACTGTAGCTCATGCAGCCTTGTAACCGTTTCTCTTGCTAAACTTGTAACTACTGTCCACTGTGTAAAAAAACAGTATTTGTACAAATAATGGCAATTGACCCAATATCCACTCAGGGATCAATAAGGTATTTTGATTCTGATTCTGAGTAAACATCTGTGGAAATCCACCATTACTGCTCCACTACCTGTGTTTCTGCCTCTGCAGAAGAGGATGTTGCTGCTCTCTCCTTTTTGTCTCCAGTAGTCCTGTCCATTCTGTCTGCAGATGTTTTAAAGAAACTGGATGTTTTATTTTTTTCTTTCATGCCGTGGTTTATGGGAGGATGTCAGTTTCTTCTTCTGTTGGCAACATTGTATCAACACTTTCCATTGCCTCAGGCGGTGGCTGGTTGTTTTCTGATCAAAAAACTGCTCTATTTTTCTTTTACCCAGAATGTTCAAGAAAAATGGGCATTTTATAAACTTTTAAGGACATTTTCATTCCATGCACATGGTAATTTATGACTTTGATCAGTAGTTAACCCCTGGGACTCTGATTTTCCCTTAAATTTCTCCTTAAGTATCTTCAAAGTAAGAAATAAACACTTTTTTCATATTGTACTACAATGTCGCATACATATTGTGCATCTGCTGGTTGCAACTCTTCATTGAATCTACATAACTCTTATATTGAGTGAAATATTCATACCCCGTTTTATGGCTGCACCATTACATCAAATAGAAAAAGATCTAGATGTAATGGTGCACCATTTTATAGACATTCCTCTGTTATTCAGCAGGACATATTTGGTATCTTTGGAAACCTTGGGATCTCCACTAGAATTCAAAATAAAGTTCTGTGGATCTCAGCAAAGTTCAGCTTCACAGCATGCATTTGTAATGACAAACCCACCGATGAGACAGGCAGGGATGAAGAGGTCGGAGAAGGCATCTCAGTGGTTGGTGTACAGGCGCAGCAGCAGTTGTATTTGCTCTCAGAATAACTGCAAATATTATCATACATACCACCAATCATCCATGGATTTACCATGGAACAGGATGTTGCATATGATCCACCAGGGAACATCCATGGAAACCAATGCCTACTGAACATGCTGTTTGGTGCAGTTATTCTGCATTCAGTGGCTGTGCTCACGCAGGGGAAATGCATATGAACTACACACACACCCCAGTCCCTGTCCACACCCACACGAAGGTACCTGCTGCTCATCCCAGTGCTGCTACTGTCCCACAAAACCTCAGGCACGAAAAGCAATAGAGAATCCATCTCAGACTCTCAGCTGGTCTAAAGTAATCAGTGTGATGCGATTCCACTGGCGGCTGGCTTTACATATTCAATCTGTGTCTATCCTCTTTAGATAAACATAGCTTCCCAGGGTCCCCAGCTGGAGTTGCACTGGGGCTTCACTGTAATGAGTGGAGGCAGGGTGAACTCAAACTCCATTCCGGCTGCTGCGTGGGTCGCCTACATTGCTCATGTAGATACCTCCTTGAATGCATGCATGTGCATGTGTGTGTCTGGATATGTGTGGCTTTGTGGTCGTCTATGTATACTGAAAAAAAAAAATTAGTCTCATATATATTTAAATCTTGTTTTTCTACAACTCAAGTGAAAAAAATCTGTCAGTGGGATGAGATAATCCCACTTCCTTCCAGTACAGTTTCACTTGTTTTAGGATTTTTTTTAGGAACAAGCATAGTATGTTGGAATAAGGCAGAGTAAGGCAGATTAAGAAAATGTCAGCTGAGAAAATTATGCAAAAAATCTGAAAGTTGATTAGCATCGGAAATTTGGGATTATCTCATCCTGCTGGCACATTTTTATAAACCCTGTTTGAAGGAAAAAAAAAAGATTTTATCACTGAAGATTAGACTAAATTACTTGTTAGGAAGGAGATTTTTTTTTTTTTTTGCACTGTGTGTGTGTGTCTATGTATGCTGCATGAAAGTGTGTGTAGGAGTGTGTTGCTGCTTGGAACGTCAACTCTTGCTCATCTATACGGAAAAGATACATTACTTCTGTAATGCACTGTTGACTTTATCTTACAACCCCCCTCCACATACAAACACACACACACACACACACACACATCTATTGACTTCACAAACGCACACAGCCTCTCCCAGCAGTGTAATTGCCACATCTGTCAGAGGTTAATGTAATTCCTGGCATTGTGGAAGAAGGGAAATAAAGGGTGCATCTGCGCAACACACACACACACACACACACACACACACAGAGAGAGAGAGAGAGAGAGAGAGAGAAACAGAAACAGGACTTCAGATGTATGGGAAATGATTTTCCCAATGGGAGCTCTCTGTCGGCCTGTCAGCTGTTTGACCACGATGTTCCTGTGGCTGATGCTGCTCACTCATGTGGATGTGTGACACCCTTGGGCTCCAATGGCAAAGAGAGGCTTCAATCTATATAAAGTCCTCAAATGTGTGTGTGTGTGTGTGTGTGTGTGTGTGTGTCTTCCCTTCCCTGTGGATGTCTGTATTGTAGGTGTGCATATGTGTTGTTTACACCACAGACCCATGGGTTTCACTGAAACACAAATAAGCAAATGAACATCTTTGGAGGGATACAGGACGTCCCAGAGCAGAATGCCCCTTTAATTCCCTGGCACGCTCCCACATTTCTTTTGAGGAGCGCCTTTTGTTACAAATGATGCAACGGGTGAATGTATTTTTGGCGTGAATGACTCCCGTGATTGCTTTTTTTTTTTTAGTTGTTTGTTTTAAAATAAAATCCCATTTTTCTTTTTGTGGTAATATCTTCAAAGAAAGGGTGAAATTAAATGAATATCCATGTTGCCATGGTGATGTGTGAAGGGATAAAAGGCCTGGTTGCCATGGGGTTTGAGGCGTATGTTGAGTTAAAAGCTCCCTAAATACACTGTCAGCACACACACACACACACACACACACGCTCGTGTACACACACACATACACACACACACACAGCGGTCTCCTGGGACACAACAGGGAGGATCACACACACTGAGTGACTGACAGAGACACAGAGACAGACAGCGAGCGCTCTTACACACGAGAGCACGTCAATCACAGGAAAATCCAACATAATTACACATTTCCAAATATATCAGCATCTGATTGCTTTTAGTCTGCTTTCAGTTTTTTCCAGTGGAATGCCACAGCGTCAGGTGTCCCCGTATCAGTGAAGCTGCTGTTCTGCTTTATGAAAGCAAAACTGGCACTATTATTATTTTTTCTTCTACCACCCAGCCAATGACTTGCAAGACGATCTTTGAAGATGTGGTGATTTTTTGATCCAGTAAGAGGGTGTTCTTTATCCTCTTACGTAACACTGGCTAAATTGAAGTTGCTGCTTTTTTTTTTTTTTTTTTTTTCCTTTGCAGGGCAAGGCTTTGTTGTTTTAGCTATCTATGGCACTCAAAAATAGATCCCATATGCAGTGTTTCGATGTGCTAATAGTTATTGTCATTCAGTAGTTATTCACCGTCAATAGGGCACAATAAAGACTTGATTATATCTCTGTATTAAACACCATTAAGTGGGCTCTATTATCCAAAACAGCAGGAGCATCTGCATGTTTTGGAGACTGCTGTATATCATCATCTGTGATTTTCAAGCATAAGCATTGGGTCTATTTAACAATAAATGCTTTTCATTTATGTTGGAGTTGTCTCCCTACAGGCTGTTATAATTGCCAATCAATGAGACTCTTGCTGATTGCAATAGAATCCCACCAAAATGGCAAATAAATGAAACTAACTTCATGTTTGCTTCTATAGTTACATGAATCTATATGAATCTAGGAAAACTATGATCACTGACGCTTATTCCATACTATCTCCTGTTATGTGTGTGACAGTAAAGACAGGACTCTTAACTCAAAGCTATATAATATCACCAAGTGTGTGTGTGTTCCAGCTCCCACCTACACAGACTGACACACAGCTGAGACTGGATGCCTAACATCATGTTGTGTAGGCCAAAGAGGGGGAAAGCAGACTGTATCATCAGACGTTGGCCAGAGGAATGCTAAAAACTGAATAAATAGCGTTCAAATGTCAACCATAATATTCTGATGAGGCATTTGCATTGTCTGGGTGGAACCAAAACCCAGACCTGTACAAATAATGTAAGAACCCAAATGCTGAGAAAGGAGCAAAATCGGATTTTTCCAAAACATTCGCCCTCAGGCACGGAGCCAAAGCACAGCGGGAAGCGTCTCCATGATGAAACCAATTGCACAGACCAAGTTAAACAGCTATTTTATTTTACTTGCATTTTTTTTTTTTTTTTTTTTTTTTTTTTTTAGGTATGAATGTGTCTCACTGCCATATGGAGACCAACCAACAGGGTGGGAGCTTAATTATAATAAAATCCTGGCACACACTAGTACTTGTCATTTTTTAACATTGACATTTATTATTGCTCCTTTGGTGTTTACATCAGTTGTCAGTGGAACAAAGTCTTCATTACAAGCGTCCTGTCAGATTTTGCGTGGTCAAAGATGGTTAAATTATCAGAAGGCGTGATGTCTTTACTGACAGGTGGCTCAACTGGGACTTCTGTCCACTCATTAACTGCTGTGGACATGAATCCAAGTATGATTCAAGTATGATTTCTTATTAAGCTGAATATTAATTCCTTTTTGTATTGTATTGATTTCACATCATATAGAGTTTGATTGGCACCTCAGGCCACTTCTGCATTTGGGTCTCAGCACAGTTGGTTGGTTGACATCCATGGTCAGATAATGTGTCCAAATGAACCAGATCTCTTGGGAATGAAGCTCAAGTACAACATAAATGAGGCAATAATGCAGTAAAAGGAAGGGCTGCTACAGTGGCTACATCTGCACATCGGGGGAATCTGAGATAACTAGCTTACAGCTTGGGAGAGATTTGTCCTTATTGACAAATTGGTCCAAGACCGTGCGACTAACATATGTGATTTGTGCTCCAGAGTGGATTTTCTCTCTCTCTCTCATCCACAGTGCCATATTGGAGCAGAGAAGTCCTGTCCCAGCTGTAGCGGGAGCAGTGGCTGTCTTCCAGATCAGACAGTAGGAGACGCCGTGCCCTGGGCCGCATGTAATTACTCCCACAACAAAAAACACAAGTGAGCAGAGCAGAGCCGACTGCCAGACTCACTGGAAACGAGGCGACCCCCAGTCAAACTGTGCACACACACACCATCTCTGGCTCTCATCTCTCCAACTGTCTGTCTCCTAAACTGCCTGTCTTTTTCAGTTTCTCTGGTTCACTTTTTCTTTTTGTTTACGTCTCTCATCACACACGCACATAAATAATAAACAAGACATCCCCCAGCTCCACACGATTCAGTTGGTTCACATGAGTCTACACACACTCACACACACACACACACACACACACACACAACGAGGGGATTACCGTACAATAACAGTGCCACTGGGAGCCCTGGAGGTTTCATGGAACACCACGGCTCATGGAGAGAGGTTTATGTAATCTGAGCGGCTGGCAAATCTGGGGCTACAACCACAGTCCCAGCCTGAGTGAAAGTACTGAGCCACCAATAGAGCAGTGTGTGTGCTCACACTCACTGTTACAGCTAACAAGAGACGGCTCCTGTACTTCCAATACCAGAGCATCTACTGTTTTACTCCTGCTATTATGAGAATAATGATATTTGTATAACACTTTTCAAAATAAAGTTACAAAGTGCTTCACAATCAAGAGAGATCAAAGGTAAAGGACACATCAATAAAAGACAAAGTGAAGTAAAACAGGAGCAAAACATAAGTGATAGTGATAATAATAAATTAAAGGGAAAATAAATAGATCTAGCCTTGACAGCATAAAACAAACTTAGCAACAATCTATTTGAAATGTCCATTGATCATATTAGTAATGGTGTGACCGAGTGGTGAGGGTGGAGGCTGATTGTATCATGTTAGTTGACAAAAGGAATAACTCAGGTGGAGGTACTAACAATGTGTTCACAGAAGATGTGATTCACAATAAAAGGGACTTTGATAAGGAACTGAAAGAGGTTAAGAAAAAGGAGTTAAGCCAAGGCCAAAGCAAACATCCTTAAGACTATGGGAGAATAGAAAATTTGACACTTTAATACAAGGACAATAGCTCTAAACAACTCTTTAAGAAATTACATCTTCTGCACCACAGATGAAATACAATTTATTACCAGATACTACTAATTAAAAGCTGTGGTGACTGAGGCCACCAAACAGGGGTGGATTACAATAAGATAAGTGTCTAAAAAGTCAACTGTCTATTGATAGAAGGAGACAGGCTGACAAGAAGTATCTACACTGACTGTGTTGTGAAACTGATGCAGAGTTGGCACTAAACTGAGTATTAACAATAGACAGTCCAAGTGTGACTGGGAGCTTTTTCTACTGTCATACATTTTGATTGAGATTAAAAGGGCAATGTGTGAAATTTTTATTTTACCACAGCACAAAATGGCTAAAGTCCTCCAGCCCATACAACCACATAGGTTGTTTGCTCCAACGCTTTAATACGACCCACAGCAGGGTTGAGTGAATGGCGTGTTGACTGACCGCCAGAGGTTGCTTAACTTTAAAATGTAACTATAGGTTGTAATAAGCTGCTGTAAAAACAGTCTCTAATTTTTTAGAGAGGACAGTCTCTAAAATAAACCTGCAGAGGGTTCACTGGGTTGTTGATCAATACCGACAACTTTACAATTACTGGCCAGCGTTTTGTATGATGATACGCTGCGTCCTCACTGGACGTCTTTGTTGGATCTCTGCTGTAATTACTGTGTCTTCTCCACTGGGACAAGGTGACTCTATTGTGTCAACTACAGGCCAAGTGTGACTCAAGTGGATGGGAGGAGTTCGGGCAGTGTGCCACAGGCTTGGATATGAGGAAATATTAAAGGAATACTTCACCCAAAATACAAAAAAGATTTTTTTTTTCCTCTTAGCCTTAGTGCAATCTATCCATCCAGATAGTTTGTATTTGATTTGAAACTCAACAACTTTCCAAAAACACTGAGACAGCTCATTGATTTCATCCATAACCTTTGAGGGCAAAGAGTTTCATTAAGAGAAATTTCTTGTGGAAGAACACCAACAAAGTCTATCTATCTGTCTCCAATCTTTTTGTTTTATGTCTCTTTATATGCTGCTTGAAAATGAACAAATGCTAGGAGATATAGATGTATTTTTATATACCAAAGCACACATACACAAGAACTATGACAACCTTACAAAGTCTTCAAAAGCTGTCAGAGTCCTGCTAAAAACGGAACTGAGGAGCCTTTCTCTGCCCTGATAACATCAACTGGAAATACACAAAGCATTTAATTTTCTTAAAATAATCGTCTTTCATCCTCAGCAGATCACCTGTGAAAATGTGGCATGCAGCCCGGCCAACCTGCGATGGTGCGATGTTGCACATCATCTGAAATAGCATCACTGCCGCTGCTAAGGAAGAGAATAATTAGCACAGGTTACAGAATGGTAGACACACACAAGCAGACTACCAGCAAACACACACAGAAACAGAAGTGTGTGTGCATGCACAGACACAAACAGATGTACTTTCTTTTAGCGAAGCGCGCACACTTCCAGGATGTGAGGGAAGCCGTGTGTGGGCAAGGAGGGATTCTACAGCAGCAAGAGTGTGATATTTAACAGCTTAACATGTCTCGTTTCAACGCGCCAAATCACAAGGATTCCAGCAATGACTCAGTAGTTAAGAAACTGCTACCTTCACTGTGCTGTTCAAAAGCTAATTGTCACTTTCTTAAATTACAGTTGGTGTTTGGGTATAAATACACCTGCCAACAACGTGTTCGACATTCAGTGTGACATCAGGAATGCTAAATGTGGTGTGGGAAAAAAAAAAAAAAAAGCAAACTTGTAAAACATGCTGCAGAGTCTAGCAGAAATTAAAGACTTTCTCAGACTTGAAAAGGTCCAACTTTGCTTTGGGAAACAAGCCTTTCGGCTGCACCAGGAAAGACTTTTATGCAAAAAAAAATCCCACAGTGGTTTTTAAGCAGCACAAACACATATACTACAAAAGTGTGCAGCTGTAAATTGCACCAGGTGTGCAACAGTGAAGGTAGAACTTGACCATAAAATCCATTAAGAAGAAAAAAGTTTGGTCTAAGGAGCGTGCATTTAAGTGTCATATTGAGGACAAGAAATTTACTTTTCTAAAGAGCATTTGTTTTCCTCCTTAATTTGATTTCTATGAGCATTTTGGGCAGTTTTAATGAATGATAAGATACTGCATTTGCACATACTGCCATATAAACATTCAAGATTTCTTTTATTGTACAGCATAATACTCTGCAACCTGTCACACTTCTTTCCCAGTAGCAGCAAACCCTGTAGAGGTGGAAGGTGCCGCATTCACCGGCCAGTCCATCCTCTGCCCCTCCACGGCTGAGGCTGTTACATTGTTGGTTGTTTCATTTTTCATTGTTGCAGCTTGTGTGGGTTACTGTTGGGGTTACGGTTCCCCTGTTGCTGGGTGCATGGTGCTACATTTTCTCCTGCTTCAGGCTGCGTACTCGCTTGTTTTCTGATCAAACGCTGCTCCATTTTTCTCACCCACCATGCAGCAGAAAATAATCCCCAGGTCATAGGCTCACATGAATCACCCGACGAGGACAAGGCCTTCACACTGAATATTTGACAACACAACAGATAAAATGTGCACATTGGTGAAAGGCATTGAAGGGCCTCTAACGATTTGGGAATTTTTCGGCCCCAGATTTTTTATTTCACAGGCATTTTATGGTCTTACACAAAACTTTCTGCCTCCAGGCTTTGATCGTTTCTGACCCCGGTCATGTTAAAGGAATACATCACTCAAACACACTACACTATAAATTGTGTATCACTCACTCACCCTGAGTTGTCTTGAATGTCCCATGAAAAAAGTTTTTTGCTTGCCTCATGGAAAACAAAAATTGTAGCCATACCTGTTGGCCCAGAGTGGCGTGTGTTCATTAGTATGTTCATTATGTCCCAAATAAATGCACTTTTGCCAATATAAATGACTGAATAAACCATTTCCAGAAAAAGCCTGAAACACAAATACCTGTGTGCAACTGGTCTCCATGTTCACCAAATTGAAGACCCGCCTCCTGCTTGATCATTGGCCAGGAGTCCTACTCACTCATTGGCTACACTGATGCTTCAGTCAGTGTAGTGACTGAAGCTTAGAAATCAAATACGTTATATGCAAGGTGAAGGTGGGATCTCTTCTTAGCTGTCTTTTAAAAACACTCGCTCAAATAAATACAAAGCTGCATTCCTTTCCTTAAAAGGGCTGGCACACACCCTGACACAGTCTTTGTTTAGTCCAGGTTTTGCAAAAGTTTTCTGCATCTCAAGGTTTCATTGCTCCAGGTGAGGCTCGAACTCACAACCTCGGCATTGCTCTGCTGGTTACTGTCATATAAGTACCGCGCGCTGACCGATTGCGCCACTGGAGCCTGGACAATATGTTTGTGTAAAAGGGACAAAAGGCTGGTGAGCTGGCCACAAACTAGAAACAACCAAAAGCTTTTACTACTTGATCAAAGGTTGATTTTCACAAAAACTATCATATCATCACTATCATAAACAATCCAGAAAAAGCTGTGTGTTCATGGTGAAGTTTCTGTACTGCAGCATTGTGAGGGAGCAGGCCTGGGCTTTTTTGCGGGTCAACTGGGAAGAACACACTTCAGATTTTGGACATTTCGGATGTGACACATTTGTTTCAAGTCAGAGTTCATAGTCAAGGTTTTGGATATCCATGATTTAAAGGTTTGTTGCTCAAAGCTGAGGCTTGAACTCAAAACCTGAGCATTGGTCTACTGGCTACTGTGGTGCAAATACCACACGCTGACCGATTGCACCACTGGAGCCTGGATCGTTCTTGGCTAAGTTTGTTGAACAGATGGCCGCCAAACAGAAGACTTTCATTACTTGGTCAAAGGTCGAGTTTCAGCCAAATTATCACACAGAGATGTAGAAATCATATAGTAGGGTGTTTTTAGGGGTCAACGGAGAAGAAAGCCCACCTTCACACTGCATGCAACATGTTTTGTTTCTAGTTTACTAGAAGTTAAAGACCCGTTGCTCCAGGTGAGGCTCAAACTCACAACCTCGGCATTGCTCTGCAGGTTACTGTCTTATAAGTAGCGCGTGCTGACCGATTGCGCCACTGGAGCCTGGTGGGTGTTTGATTACAGTCAAAGGTTGGAGAAAGCCTTGGATTATGCTGAACATCTACACTGCACAAAGAGTTTAAGAATTCAAAAAAGATGTTTTCATATCTTTTTGATACTGTTTAATAAACGTTTTAATCAACTCCATTCTAACAAAAATGGCTAGAGCATTTGAAACATTTGTTCTCTGTTCTGCAGTTGTGTTTGAAGTGTTCCCTTAACAATTAAAACCTCACCAAGAATGCATAGTATTTAACTAGATATCTTTATGATTATTATATGACTATCAACCTTACTCACTGATTGCCTTCATAGATGAATATGTGCCATGCTCCATGCCGATGGTTTTGAGCTTCAGACTCGTCTGGAACAACTTAAGCTTAAGATACTGAGAACCAGAAGCTTAACTACAAGACAACTTTAGAGAAGTTGAGTTCTCTTCACCTGACCACTAGAAACACTCCCTCAAGCTTCTGCAGTCCTCCCAAGATTTATAACCAGCAACACAGACCTTTTTCTACATCTCTATATGATAGTGTGGCTGAAACTCGACCTTTGACCAAGTAATGAAAGTCTTCTGTTTGGTGGCCATCTGTTCAACAAACTTAGCCAAGAACGATCCAGGCTCCAGTGGTGCAATCGGTCAGCGTGTGGTATTTGCACCACCGTAGCCAGTAGACCAATGCTGAGGTTTTGAGTTCAAGCCTCAGCTTTGAGCAACAAACCTTTAAATCATGGATGTCCAAAACCTTCGCTATGAACTTTGACTTGAAACAAATGTGACTCATATGAAATGACCAAAATCTGAAGTGTGTTCTTCCCAGTTGACCCGCAAAAAAGCCCAGGCCTGCTCCCTCACAATGCTGCAGTACAGAAACCACCATGAACACAGAGCTTTTTCTGGATCTCTGCATTAAAATTTATGAAAATCAATTAACAGTCCAGTTGCACTCTCACTGTGTGCAACTGGCCTGCACATTCACCAAAATGAAGACCAAAAATACTCATTATTGTCTGTAGTGACTTACACATGGCTCATCTTGACATTTTCATAGCGTTTTTGCTGCTGTTGTCAAAATTGTTGATCAACTCTACAGAAAAGGCCACAACTTTTTCAATCACTGCTCTCCATTGGGGCATACATTTTTTTTTTCAAACATCCAAGAGAAAGTAAATGATATCAAATAGTAAGTTTTGGGTTAGGTGTTCCTTTGTCCCTGGGATTCCTGGGTTTTGGCATCATGAGAATTCAGCTTTTTCTTAAAGCCACCTGAGGCAGCTAAAGTGCAAAGTTGACTGGGGCAACTTTAAACAGTGACCTGGGCATGACAAGAGCTTGGACAAGGACTTTGCAATCCGTCCCAGCAGCGTGTTGTTTCTCATCGGTCGGCATGAAGGCCATCTAGTCTTCACCGATTCGTATGCGGCATCGCACAGCCAACACCATTACACATTCATGAGAGGCACCTGTTTGTGAGTCAAATGTATTCCCTCTGTCAGTCGCGTGTGCGTGTTTGCCTTCATGTTTCCCATCACTGGCGGTCTCATCTTTCACCCACTTTGTGTTTTCCCGTCTCTCTCTCTCTCTCCTTCTCATCACATGAAGGACCCCTCGTCTCCATGGAGAACAAACGAGGCTGACCTCCAGCGCTCACCTCAGACAAGACAGACCCGCTGTGGCGTGATCGGTTGCTTTGAAATTTGTCTCCTCTGCTTCCTTTTCAGAAGAGGTCGGTTGAATGGAAGCCTCCCTCTCTGGCTATTTTGAGTCCCAAGTCCAAATCTCTATTTCTTCCTTTTTTATTTTGTCCCACCTGCTTCCCTTGTGGCATTTTATTTCACCTCATTTCCACTGCTCTTTCTCTCTCGATTGCTCTTTAACCTCTATCTCCTTGCTCTCTCTCCTCTCCTCGTCCTCTTGTTTTTTCTCATCTGCACATCTTTTCTTTCCATCGTTTCCATGGCGCGCACCTCTCTGTCTCCCGCCTCTCTCCCCCTCTGCCCTCTCTTCCTCGTCCTCCTCCTCATTTTCTATCCTCTCTGCTCGACTGTATGTGCCCTTCGGACTTCTCCTTGCCCTCTTTCACTTTCTCTCTGTGTGCTCTGGCAGAACAGAGAGAGGATACAGACTCTAAGAGGTAATGACAGAGGTCACTGCTGGGGTTGGTGATTTCTGCCTCAGAGCTAACTACTAAAAATGCCATGTCGTAGCCAGAAAATAGGACCAGGTGAGACAGGGGCGGAATGCACGGAGCAAGGAAAAGAGAGGGAGGGGTGGAGGGCACAAAAACCCACCTTTACCTTACTTTTTGAGATAAAGCCAGAGGTATTTCCGCTGCAATAGGAGGTCCGGTCCCACTGCGTCAGGTTTATTAAAGACACTAATAGCGCTTTCCTCTACCCTCCGCCACCATTACATCCTGCCCGCCCTCCTTTTAAGGGTCATCAGTTCTGGCCATAAAACACCACTTCCCATGATTAAGTGTGCAATTACACTCCCATTCTCCTCCACCACCTCCTCTTACTGATCGCATGAAAAGGGATTTCAAATCACACTGTCTGGATGGGCCTCAGCCTCTGTAATTGATAGACTCTAGTGGATAGAAAAACCTGCTTTAATCCCTCAAATTATTGCTATCATGTTCAGCTCATGGGGCAGCAAGGAGTGGCAGGATGGTCATCTCACAGCTCAGAGGGACCCAGGTTGGATTTCTGGGCCCAGACCTCTCTGTGTGGAGTTTGCTCTCTGCTCTCACGTCCAAAACAGACTGGAGACTGTACCACAAATCCATGCTTGGACCAAATGGATTTGCAGCACAAAATCATACCCCAAGTTATGCAACCCACATGCCGCTTTTGTATTTGAACTCTCTCAAACAGAATTTGGCATTGCTGCCACAATGATAATGTCACTCTCTTCAGGCAATTGTCATAAATTTGGCTCCCAGGGCAGTTTGGCTCAGCATTGAGGATAAAGGGACAGAACAATAGAAAGAAAGCAAAATAACTGGAAAAACAGATGTTTGGTTATTGTTACTCTGTGCACATCAGTCCATATTGGTATGAGATTTGTGTTACATCTCAGAACAAATATGAACAGTGTGAATGTGGCTTATGTTGCCAGTACTATCAGTGTCTATCCATCTGTCCCCAGGATTAGTGACCTCTTCAGGGTTCACTTTTTTCACTTTGGTTTTTCGACCATAGTCCGGCTTATATCAAAGTTTTGCTTGAAAAACTGAATCAGCATTTTCAAGTTCTTTCTTTCTTTTTTTAGTTAAACATAAATCAACCATTCAAGAGAAAAAGTTGAATAGTGCTTTGGCCTTTGCATGCCACATTTAGAAGAGCCAGATATTAGGACTAAACTTATTATTAATCAAAATGTTGAATGCTCTGCGTAACAACTGTAATGTTGCACCATGCTAAAAAAGTGTATGTGTAAGAGCTGGGGTAAGAAAAACAAAAGTCACAGTTCATCACACATGTACAGTTCAGGGGAGCGAGGACGGCAGAGTCAAAGTTTCAGTATAAATTGTTACGCCTCTAGACCTGTCCAGGATGTTTCCCTACCTCCCACCCAATGCATGCTGGGATGAGCTGCACCCTTGCGAAAATAAATGAATGCAAAAAGAAAGGAAAGAATTGTCCACCGGGTATACCAAGGAGGATCAATACTAGATAAACACATAAGAGTGCGGCCTCTCCAATGGTTACCAACACAACAGAGTGGGCACAGCGTCTCAGCAACACTGCCAAGGTTTAGTAGTGCAAAGAAAAATCCATCCCCGAAAACCAGCTACCTACAGCCTTGGACTGGGATTCCTACGCATTGTGGGATAATGTTTTCTTTTTGATGTCTTATTCCTGAGGTGCATCTTGTAAGCCGATGCGAGTTCTCAGGCTCCTCCAGGAATCCCAGCCGTCATTGGCAGTCCTGTCAGCGGCGCAGTAGGACTACTCCTCACCTGCGCTCACCTTGCGCTTCATCCCCTGCTGTGGTTTAAGCAGCGCTGCGAGGTGTTCAGATCAAGCTTCTGGGTTGATCAAAAGAGCGCCAGAGGCTATTGTGAGAGGCTGTGATAGCTTTGAGAGGCAGGCAGAGCACGCGTCAGGATACAATTGCACGGCAGAGGGTAGAGGTAGAGGGGAGAATGGTGAAAGGAGAGGACGAGAACTGGTGAAAGCCTCGCGAGATCCAAGAAAGTCTCGGTTTTCTACAATATGGTGACCAAAATGGAGCTTGGTGTTGTACAGAGAGGCGCACAACCATACACTGCAAAAAAAAACCAAAAAAAAAAAAACCTCAGTGTTTTTCTTCAAACAAGTGAACAAATCTGCCAGTGGGATGAGAAAATCTCACTTGTTTCCAATACTAATCAACTTGTTTCTAGTATTTCCTTGAATCAAGTGTCATTTTTGTGATCCTAGTCGGCTGATCTGCCTTATTCTCCCTTCACATGATCATACTTCCTAGAATAAATTCCTGATGCAGATGAAACTGCATTGGAAATAAGTGGGATCATCTCATCCTAATGGCAGATTTTTTTCTCGTGTTGAGAGGAAAACCTGATTAGATGAGATTACGTTCCGCAGTACAAACAGCAAGGCAGGCCATCCGACTTGTTTACCTCTAACCTCATCTTGAAATTAACATGCTATGTCACATGTTGTCGGTATTTGCTTTGTACCACTTTATTCTTATCTGCGCGCCAACATGGTAAAAATCAGCTTATCTGTTATCTAATTATGTTGATTTTAATGGCGGTGTACGTCGCCTAAATGCCAAAGTTGATAAACAGCTTAAGGATAAAGCACGCAGTTGATTTCCCATGTTCCCAGAACTGTTAGCATATTAATTAACATAATCCATTATAGCTTAACTTTGGAGTTAATTCAGATAAGACGTAACAAAAGTTTATCCCCTCTTCAGAGCCTCAGGTGATCCTCCTGATCCACCCCCTGCTCCCTCTGAATGCAGGTGGTGTGAACTTCGTTTCACACAACAGGGCAGGGGTTTGCACTCGATAGAGAACAAATTGAAAAAGAAGAGGAGTAAGTAAGAGTGAGGAAAAAAGAAAAAAAAAAAACCTGCAACAATCAATTTTCAGAGCGGCGTTTAAGATTCAGGGACAGACAGCGGGGAGAGCGGTGGAGGAATATCCTCCGAAGGGCTGGTGCTTTCTGTCTCTCCTGCCTCACCGCTGAATAGGTAATGAACAGAGGCAGCCGATGACAGGTTCAGTAAACACAACGTGCCTGTCGTCTCGCCAAACAGGCCGAGTCTCAGAGGGAAAGAGATGGAGAGAGAGAGAGAGCGACAGAGAGAGAGAGAGAGAGAGAGAGAGAGAGAGGAAAAGGAAGGGGTCTGTAGAGGAAGGAAAGCAAGTAAGGTGAAGAAAGAGGGAAAGGAGGTGGGGCAAGAGAGGAGAAAGGAAGAAAGAGTGAGAGAAAACAAGAGGCGGTGAGAGGGAGTGAGGATGAGAGAGAGAGAGAGAGAGAGGTTGAGCAGGTATTGTGTTGAGTGTGGTGGGTGCAGAGGAGGAGCAGCTCACCCTCTACAGGGAAACATGGACAAACTTTCATTTCAACTGGTGCCAGCTGGAGAGCAGCAGCCTCCGAATACGATGAGAGAGCCTTCACGCTCACACGCGCGGCTTGTTTTCTGACATGCGTTCAGTTCCTGAGAAATCAGTGCAACAAAAATGCAGGTGGAAATACAGGCCAGTGGAAATCCACACCCGATCAGAGGTCGACCAGTGGTGATATTTAGCCTAATATGACGTATTCAAGGAGAGGATGCACACTGTGGGCTGTGAAAGGAATGCTCCAACATTTTGGGCAAAATTTTCAGACTTACTCAAACTGAGACATGATGTTCGATACCATTTTCACCTCTGTACGTCCAGTGGTTCAGTTCCTATGAGGGCAGCATTTTGTGTTAGCTTAGCATAATGACTTGAAGTCTATAGGAGTCATTAGCCTGGCTCCGTCAAAGTGAAATATACCAACTTGTGTTCTTGGCTTTCAGCTGAGAAATGGCTGACACAATGAAATATATAGAACAAACAAACAAACAAACAAAAACTTAGCAATAGCATCAAGTTGTGAACCACTTGGGTAACAAGCTAGCTTATCAAGGCCTCCAAAAATAGTGATTAACTCCAACAGATGGTAAAAAAAAAAGTCACGCCACATTTTCAACATTTGGTGTACATCCTCAACAACTGAGATAATTCACATTTTCAAAGAGGAAACAGTATGCAAAATCTAAATGAAAAAAAAAAATGCTTAGCTACAGTGATTATCCTCAATATGGTGTCTTTTTGTTCAACATCTTTGGTGGTACACAGAGGCCCCATCATTACCAAACCAGATTTTAGAGCATGTTTTTTTTTTTTTTTTTTTTTTTTTTTACACTGCAGGTGGGCGCGTTTGAAAGCTCGCCCCAAACTGTGCCGTGAAAAGCCTGCCTGATGTGGACTTTTCACAACACATTCCTGGCAGCTCCGTCTGCACCTGTCATTTGATTGTGTTGTTTGTTGGACAGGCTGCGGCACTGCTTCCCGGCCAGGTGGACGTCTCGGTTTTTAGGCGCTCTGATTGTCCCCTGTCCGTGTCCACACACCCTGTAGCCAGCAAACTTTGGTGTAGAGCAGGCAGTAAAGTCGTGGTGAGGGACTACGTGTGGTGCGGCGGGAGCACGTGGCACAAAGACGTGTCAGTGCAGCACAAAAAGCAGCGAGAGTGGATGGGACCAGTCTTGGAAAAAAACAGGTCTTGAACTTTAGAATGGCGAGCAATGCACTTTCATAAGCAATTTGAATGGAGGAGAATTTTGAAATGAAAAAAGCAATTACAGGCCATCAGCTGGCCAAGTTACCATGAGCATTTCAGACCGTTCAGGCAGACCTGGTGAAAATCCTGCGGTCTCCTAGCAGCATCTGTTGGTGTCCTTCTGGCAGGCATAAATATAAAGCTCATATGCTAATCTCCCATTCTGTATCCTTACATGGTTTCTGTTAAGGAGCTCCATCCGGAGCCGCCTGTTGTCTGTACAGTGCGAGATGTCGGCTGGCTCCTCATCATTATAATGACCACGAGTCCTGGGAGCCAAGCAGCGGCTGTGTGTTATAGAGATAGGAGCGCTGTTTATACAGTGACCTTGTTTAAACCAAGGCCCCCGTCTCCTTGATGTTCCTCACACACAAAGGTAAGAGCCTGGTAATCACATACAGTCCCAGGACAATGGACAAAGAGAGGTGAGATGGAGCTCCTTATCTTCAAGGAGAAAGGAGAGAGGAGGAAAGACACGGAGCGGTTGGAGATGAGCAACAGCATTTATTCATAGTTAACCCTATAGATATAGTAAGGTTGACTTTTCAGTGTTAACTATACTCATAAGGTACATATTCTGTACTAAACAATGACTGGCAAATGAACAGCCAATACTTGGTCTATTCTATTCTATTCTATTCTATTTTTTATTCTATTTGCTGTGAGTGAGGATGCTTGGTAGTGTGAGTGCGAAGGATGGACCAGCATGCAGGCGTTGACTTTGCAGATAAAAAGGATTTATAAAGACCGGCCACAGAAAGGAAAAACACAAATAGCCTCATTAGGTCAGTGATTTAGGGTCCTCTGCAGAAAACTACTGGTTGGAAAAAAAAAACAACAAAAAAAAAACTTGAACACATTAAACAAAACAATGATGGCCCTCCTTTTTCCTGCAGTGAAAAACTCATGTTGGTTCACGGTCTTCCAAAAACCCTCACAATCCCGTCAGCTGCTGTCTTGTGGCCAGTCAGGGATGCCACTTTGACACAGGAGCTAAAATCTACTCTCAGACAGATTTATCAAATTTACCTTCTCAAGAGGCACAATCAAAACATACATTTTGTAATGCTGACAAACAAGTGAACATATTCCCTTCTTTAGAGCTGACTAACGGTAAACCAAATGTTAACAACAAAGACATTTTAAAGGGGCGCTGCTTCTCCTTGAAAGGTCAGGCAGTCAGGGAATTAAAGTCCCCCTACAGAGAAGGTGTGTGAGCAGAAAGACTAAACACAAGTGAGCAGGCATTTCTCAGACATCACAGGCTCACGACTCAGATGAGCAAGAGGAATGCACCAATATAGACCTGAGGAAATTACACACTGGAATGGAGAAAGTAGGCTCTGTGACACTATTCTGGTCTATTCTAGTCTGTGAAGCACCTGAAAAAATACTCAAAACATTGCATGTGATGTTTCTGTCAGCTCTCTGTTCAGTTCTAGGCTAGTCTATTAGGATATATTCTCTGACACACCTGAAAAAAAAAAAAAAATTGAAACCGGAGATGTTTGTGTCAGCATTCCATTCCATTCTATCACTCACCTGAAACACAATCGAAACATTGCAGGTGATGTTTGTGTCAGTGTTCAGTGCACTTGGCCTCTATGCAGTCATGTGTGTGTGTGTGTGTGAGTGTGTGTGTGTGTGTATGTATGCACTGTCTAACGTTGCCAAGAGCAGCCATCCAGATCGTAAATGGGCTTGTAACCAATTTTCTGGTCAATGGACAATGAGCATTTAGTATACTCTTGCCATTCTTCTCTGTACCGGCTCAATGCAGCGCACTTTCGTAAAAACACAAAACTGTGTTTTCCCAAAATGGCAGGGTGGTATGAATAAAAGCTTAGAGGCAGCTTAGTGAAGCAGTGAAGGTTAAATAAACATTCGACAGGCAAAACAGATGCACGGGGGGACGCAGATGCTTAGATGATAGGATTCGCATCATCTATCCACTCATTCACCCATCCATCCATCCATGCGTACACATCCAGGGCATAATGCATGCGTTCATGTATTCATTTATCTGCACAAACACACACGCATGCTTCAAAACACACCTGCCGTCTGTATCATACACACCTACACTGCAAAAAAAAAAAAAAAAAAAAAAAATCTCAAGCTTAAGAAGTAATTTAGTCTTTCCTTCAGTGTTAAAATCTTGGTTTTCTTAAAAGAAATGAAAAATCTGTCAGTGGGAGGAGATAATCCCACTAGTTTCCAATGCAATTTCAATTGTTTCAGGAATTTGTCCAGGATCAAGTATAAAGATGTTGAAACAAGGCAGAATAGCATCAAGAAAACAACACTTGATGCAAGAAAATTCTGGAAGCAAGGTGATTAGCACTGGAAACGAGCAGGGCTATTTTACTCCCCCGTCTTTTTTTTTTTTTCTTTTCAAAAAAACAAAAAAAAAGATTTTAAGACTCAATACAAGACTAAATGACTTGTTAAGATGTAGATTTTTGTGCAGTGTGTGTGAGTGTACATGCATGAATGCATGCAGGCATACAAACAAACACACACACGCACACACAATGGAGTACATACAGAGCAGGATTACCTAATGACCTTTTAACTTCAGCCGTAAATGCACGCAAGGTAAACAATGACACAGACGCACTGGTGCTGTATGCACTGTACACAATGTACTTTATTGTTCAGCCCCTCTTCACTGTGACACTGGCAAATAAGGCTTGACTGCTGAGCTAAGGCAAGGACAGAAAGATACATGAGAACAGACATGGCACACTGCAAGAGAACACTTAGGCTGCATCTCAATAAACTAAACTCGCTTCCTCTCCTTGTCCTTCCTCTGATTGTTGCCCTCCAGATACAGTTTGATTAAATTCATCCAGCATCTGGAGGCTTTGGAGAGAAGGAAAAGGAACCATTTAAAATCATACTGTTTGTTTGTATCATAATGTTGTTTGTTGGTTGTGTTTGAATGACAGCTAACAAGCCCCAAGTAAACCTGTGTGTCCACCAGAAACCTCTCTCTCTCTCTCTCTTTTTTTTTTTCCTTACAGCCTTTTCTTTTATTATTTTCAACTAAAAGGTCATATAGATATTTCTGGCACCCAGCGAGCCGAGCCAAAGAAGCTAAAAATACTTTAACTTTTAACAAACGAGTGCCACGATTCAAATTGGTTTTCAATATGCACTTAGCAATTGCAAGATCCAGGACCCGAGCTTCCCACGAGCATCTGTTATAAAGAAACAAAGGTTCCAGGTGGCACTGAAAACTCATATGGTCCACGTGTGCATCCTGTTTTCTCTCGGTTCCAGGTTTAATAAGGGCTTCTCAAACGTGGTTTTAAGTGAATGAAGTAACCCTGTGCATAATAACTGTACATCACCATACATATATTATAGACATTTGTGCAGACCGTTTGTGACCCGCCGGTGGTCCTTTACTGTCCAAGTTCAAGAGAAGTCTATGTAAAAACTACCATCTCATCGTTATAATAGAGCTTATGTTGCAATATTGTTTGACAGCTGTATAGAATGTAATATGATACTGCAGACTGATTTTCGTAATGCATATGAAGAGGTGCTATGCCTAAAATATTACCAAATTTACTGAATTACTGTATCGCAGCAGAAGATAGCCTACAATAATAATAGTCGCCCATTTAAGTAACATTACATGTTGTTGTATATAGGAAGCAACAGCAGTGCTGTTGGCCAGAATGAACAATGAGAAAAAATGAATGTGTGAAATCTCTTTAGTTAAAAAGTAACACTCTAAATCATCGGTTTAATCTGCTTAACTGAGGTTTTGATACGGCGGCTGTGTCTTCCTTTCTTTTTCATTCTGACGGTTTATTGGCCAGCTCACAGCATGGTGTCCTTCAACCGAATCGCTCTGTAAAAGGTCACTGAGAAGTCTGATAAAAACCTTTATTTCAAACTCTCCTTGGGAGTGGTTTCATGGAAATACTGTGCAGTTTTAACCATTCGCTGGATGTTACCGAGTGTGCACAAGTCATTTGTGCATATGAATGAGTATGGGAAGACTTGTAATTAAAACCCACAAGCTTTTGTTTGTTTTGTTCCCCTCATAGTCGGTGAACGGTGTTTATCATTCGGTGAGCTGACACTTCGATTAAAGTTTTCAGACGCCCTTCAACACAATCACTCCTCGTTTGAACATAGTCTCCAGTTACTCTTGGGTAATACATACATATGCATGAGCTTCTGCTTTACACACACTTGACGCTCAGCAGCCCTTTTCATGCACTCTAACAAGCAGCTTTTGTTCAAGTGTTTAGTCATCGTTAAGACATTCATTTGCAACATAACACCGCATTAAATCCCGCAAAGACACATCAGTTAAACAATGCTTATGTGCACTGGATCTTTAAGTACAGCCAGCCGACCTGATGAAGACCCTCATTTGTCTGATAGTGAGCGATGTAGTGGAGTTTACCCCATTGTTTCAGTTCAAATCCTTATCACTTGAATTCATAGTATACATCAGAAGAAGTATTTTAAATTGATGTAAGACATGAGGATGGTTGAAAGCATACACTGATGCTTTTGTTGTGAAATTATGACTGAGTTTTGTTCATACCCCTGGTTGTTTGCCTTATAGTGAACACCAACTGGAGGTCACAGTTCATCCACATTTTTAATTACTACCTGGTGTTAGTGGGATACGTTGTGTTTTGTGCAGATTATCAATAAAAAGCAATAATGACGTGACAGAAGTAGGGAAGATGAATGCCCATCGCCAGAGGCAGAGTGGATTATGGTTGCTTAGAAAGTAATGGCACTAAAAAAAAAAGAAAAAGAAAAAAAATCCCACAAGAATACTTTTATCTATCCACTCCCCACCCCTCAACATAGCCGTCCCTCCCTCCCCGAGAGCACGAAAGCAGCTACAAAACACTGTAGGCACTGTGACCATGATACACTTCCACTACAAAACTGAGCAGAATAGGAAAAATTGTCCCCATAATCTCATTGTGTATGAGATAAGAAAGAGTAGTCCAGGCGAGTCCGTGTGCAGTTTCTAAAGAGTCTTTCTGTCTCTCAGTGAGGTAAGAGGTACTGTGTGATTGGGTCCTTTGATAGGAATCCTCAGGGGAATCATTTATCTTTTACTCAGCCAGGCCAACGCACAAAGATTTACATCTCCTCTGCGACTGAGACCTGCGATGTAAACGCATCCATCTCCCCTCCAGGACTGTGGCTTTTTATCTCTAAGGCTCAAAGGGTCCATTAGATGCCCCTGAACATCCACACACACTGGCAGCCAATTCTGACCTCCGCTGTAGTCCCAGGTGGATGCAGAGCCTGTACGAGATAAGGCCAGAGCCTCCAAGGTTAGAGGTCGCCGCTCTGAGGTTCCGGTCGGGCTTCCTGGTGGCGGCTGCGGCCCAATCTGGGGAACCGGGATGAGGTTTTGGACCGGGCCGTCTTGGGTCCTCCCTCATTGGCCTGTGGTGTGTCTCTGGAAGACAGGAGAAACACACCGTAAAGGTAAGGAAGGTGCCTTGGTGGTGAATGTCGGGTGGATCAGGCAGATTACAGTCTTGTAGAACCTGTAAAACCTCTTTATTAAAAAAAAAAACTAGACCTGGTACATGAACCAAAACCCAGTCAGATACAAATGTACAAACCAAGACAAATAAACTAATTCAGTCAGCATTATCCATTCATGTCAATGGAGTCCCCTTTTTGTGCCTCAACAAACAAAAACTGACAGGCAGGCTTTGAAACTAGAGATTTTGACTGGGCCAATGACAGTTAAAGGGGTACTCCTCATTAAAATTCTTGTTTTTTACTTTTGGCGACATCTAAGCGCTCATTGCTGTGGTGTTTCGGTACGGAATTTCCCAGAGATCATTTATCAATCAATCAAGGTGAGTGTGACATATTTTTCATTTTCATCAATTTTCTCTGGATGAAATTTGAGTGTCTGTAGGTGGCGCTCTTTTCTGTGTCTGTTTAGCCATTGTGGCTGTCAGTGCCCGTACTTACCAGTCCTTCATCTATTTATTTAAATTAGGCCAGCAAAGTCAGTGATTCCTTTCAAATCACTTCTCGAGACATGCTTTTACAGACTTTTAAAGCCTTTATGTAATTGCTTTTCTTGGCTTGAGTCTTGTGTTGTTGCTCTTTGTTTTCTATTACCGACTGCCTTTCATGCTTTGTTTCCCTTGTTCCCTATAAAGCGCTCTGTAAACTCTGTTTTCAGAGAAGTGCTGTGTAAATTGAGGCAGTTCAGCGAGCCAGCTCCTTCAGCACCATGTCCGGCGTCCTCTGCCACAGCTGCGGCCACTGGAGAAAGCACCAGCAGCCAAACACTGTACTGCCCCAGTTGTCTGTCAACCACAAGTGAGCTGCATTGTCCTAATGGCTACTGACCTAATTTATTGCAGTTTTAAGCAGACGACCAGAGCGGCAGGGACTCTGACCAGGGAGGATCGCCACGCACTGTCCATCACCAAACCAGTGCCAGTGGAGCGCTGTGGTAACCTCGTAGGAACTGCTCAACCAGGATGACTGTTGGATGGTGGCTCTCATTGGACCCTTGCAGGGCAGCCTGAATCTTGAGCCTCTCCCTCCAGAGCAGCCTACAGCTCGTCTGGCCCAGGCCTCAGACCCCGGGGCCTGAGCGTTGCCTCAAACCTAACCTCCCTTCAGTTTCACTCGCTCTCAGACCTCCCCCGGAGCCCTGAAGCTGCCAAGACCAGAAAAAAAAAAAAACATTTTCACTGCTGCTTTTAAATAAACTGACTCTTATTTGGGGTTCACACACTGATTCTCTTTCTTATTTTGGGAACGCTGGTTGTCCCTATTTAATCTGTTGTACTAAATTCACCTTTTGCTGGGTCATGCCTGCACAAACTAAAGATCATTATTATTATAAACTTCACTATAATTCTAAGCATACTGCTCTGGCTGTTTTTCCCAGTAATGACTAGCAAAGGGTGAAAAATATCAAAAAATAAATAAATAAATAAAAATAAAAATCCTTTGCTTACATAAAAGTAATACCATGCTCCCTTAAAATGCTCCCTTAAAAGTAAAAGCCCTGTATTTAAAAATTTAATTAAAAGTCTGGAAGTGTTATCTGTTACATATAATTAAGTACAAAAAGTGAAAGTATCAATTGTGAATAATATTAAATTATTGATGCATTAACCCGTAAGAAGTATTTCAATGCTGTAGCTGACTGCTCAACATCCTGTTGGCTAGTTTGCAATCAAATAATGCACCATATTTTGTTTTTGTTACAGCGCCAGTACCTCAAAATTGTACTCAAAAACAGTGCTTGAGTAAATGTACTTTCCACCTCTGCCTGCTAAACACCAAGTCTTGAGAACAGCAAATAGAAAAGCTTTCATTTTGGTACAGGCTGCATCACAAAAACTATATGTTATTAAATCTAGTGATAGAGAGTAGCAAAAATGTATGATTATTTTAAAACAGTCATATATTTCCAGTCGTTCCAGTCTAGCTGCTCTGCTGTTTTATTCCTGCAGCACACGGACGGTCAGCTGGACAGATAAGCCATTTTTAAACCAAGATCTAAAAAGCTTCATCATCCCCTGTGCTGTCTCCAAAAGTAGTGCTCGTCTGTGACAGGCTAACAGTCATTTCTGATCTGACGAAGATGTTGAAGCTACCGTTCACTCAGGAGGAAATAATCTTGGCCCACCTAACGACATCACTGCCCCAGTTTTCGTGACTGCCTCCATCATGACTGAACATGAACTCTTGATCCCTTCGTGCTGTCTGACAAACACGATGGACGAATGAGAGGCACTTGTCAAAGGAAGGAAATGAAAAGCGGGGAGATTGAATGCCTGGAGTTGAATGCTTTCGAGCTGTCTGATGCTGTGTGTTGCGCTGCTCTCTTTCTGGATGACTACATTAGTAGGGAGAAACATTTTGTCCCCCCAGACGGTGACCTCTAAACTACTGCTTGCAATAAAGCAGTGGTTTTCTTTGAAAAAGGAGCAGGGTGTTGGAGTGGTCTCTGGAAAGAAAAAAAGATTTTTACTGAATAGTAAAAACAGGCAGTGGACAGGCAGAGGACACTTTCCCGCTGATGTCCAAAGTCAAAGCAAACCGAGCGGGACAGAACAGTGATGCGATGCCCTCGTTAGTGATGCACCCCAGTTGCTAGAGCTGTGAATAAGGTTATCTGGGACACTCTTGGTGGTCCTGTGTTAGGAGTTTGATTCCCACTAGGACAACTCGTGCTAAAAATAAATGCGCTCATGGTGAGACGCTTTGGCTGAAAGTGTCACCGAATGCCATATGTTATGTGAAGCAGTGGGGGCACAAACACACAGCGCAGTGAGGGTTCAGAGGAGCTCTGCACTGTGAACGGGGCCGGAGACGGAGAAGAGACGGACACAGCAAGGCTCTGTCCCGAGATTCAAACTTCTGCATTCGTGACGCATGCAAGGCGCTGCAAAGTGTTGTGATTACCCGATCGGCCGATGTCCTGGACTTTGTTAATAAGTTGAACCCTGTTCCTTTTCCTCAAACAGAAACTGTTTCTTTCGTGATGGCTCAAGTGCCAAGTGTGAGCTTATTCCCCTATCTCCATCACACCAGGCAAGTTCAATCAAGAGCAGCCACACGATTTGAATTTGACCAAGGTCGGCAAAACAGTCATCCAGTGGGAACATAAATCAGCAAAAATGACACTAAATTGGGGACAGCATGCAGAGAGGAAACCACAAACTATCTCATTTATTCATATCAAACTGGGTAAAGTAGCTAGATGTGCTAAATTAATTAGGCATATAGATTATTTTTCTGGCTCTCAGTGTGTGCTTGTCCCCTGTTTGGACATGGTATTGACTTCAGGATAATACCTTCCCCGGCACTGTTGGAATATTAATAATTTCACTGCAGAGAGGCATAATTAGAGTGAGCAGGTACACAAACACAAGTGTGCATCAAACTGAAAGTCTAACGGAGGTGACAGCAAAACGTACAGTGCAATGCAGAGTATGGTCTGGCTAAATAATCTGGCGTCTTTCAACATAGTTGAAACAAGGCTGAATAAGGCAGATCAGCCCACTAGTATCAAGAAAATGACCCTTGATTCAAGAAAATTCTGGAGACGAGTTGATCAGCATCAGAAACAAGTGGGATTATCTCATCCCGCTGGCAGATTTGTTTTCGTTTGTGTGAAGAAACACAGGATTTAAACACTGAAGATAAACTAAATGACCTAAGATGGAGACGTTTTACAGTGCTGTCTTTTTTTCTGTCCTAACCAGCTAAAATACACACATAAACACACACGCATTGTCTGACCGGCACAATAAAAGACTACATTCCCTTTACAAAAGATCCTCATTTTGAAGTCAAAGTGCCACAAACTGCTCTTGACAGTGAACCAGAGGTATACAACACTTTTTCTCTTCCGAGGCAGCAGGTCAATAAGGCGAGAGCTTCAAGACTGTCTGTGTGTGTGTGTGTGTGTGTGTGTGTGTTGTGCTCTGAGTGAACCGTAAATGGTGTTTGAGGTTGAGCTGCATACTAAGTGGTGGCACATCTAGGGAGAGGTGAGACTGCATCACTGTTTTGGACAAGTGTGGAAAACTGCAGCATGCAAGTCTGAAGCCGTGAGGGTAGAGGCATAAACAGATCTGTACACACCAGCGTGCCTGCACACACACACACACACACACACACACACACACACACACACATACACGCACACTGTCAAAGCTGGGCTCATTACTCAAAAACCAACAACATTATTTTACATATTATCAGTGATGCAGGGCTAAATAAAAGTGTGGGTAAAGCGCAGATTAATAGGACATTAAAACAACCCCCGAACTTAAATCACTTTGGCAGTATACTTTTATATTGTGGTGCTGTATATTAGTTTGAAGGGGAGGGTACACTGCTTTCTTTCTTTCTCTCCTCCACTAAGTTCTTGCTCATTTCTCACTAAGAGCAGTAGTTTCAGTAGCAATTCTGTTACTTTTCTGTTACACCCCTAAGATTAGTGGTTGTCGTGCTCTCTTCACCTCCGAAAAGGTACCGAGTCCCCTCATTGGTGGATGATCAGGATAAACGACTACAGGGCCTCTGCGGGTTTCAGCAGCTTCAATTTAAGACATTTCAGCACTTTTCAGTGCCACATGAAATAAAAGTTGAAACCACTTGGTGATAAAAAATAAATAAAATGTGGGGGACAAGGAGTGACTAGGTAATCACAGCTCAATCTGAGACCTGAAGTGAGTGGATGGTTGAATTGGCTGTGCTCTGTGTGTCTGTATGTGTTTTTTTTTTTTTTTTTTTTCAGTCTAGGTTCTTTTGACTAATTTCTTGCGCTGCATTTTGTAGGTGCTTGTCTGCACACACACCAAAATTCAGAGAAGAAGCACTCATTATTTAACAAAGCAGCTGTTGAATCCATTCAAGGGAAACAGTGATGCAATCTTGACTTGAAAATGCCATTTAAGCCGAAATAAGACATTTTAAGGTCTTACATTCAGATAACTGAGGACCTGTGGAAACGCTAAGCAGTCACCGTTGAATATTCTGGTCAAACTGTTGCTTGATAAACTCAAATGCAAGTAGTGAGAACGCTTGCAAGTAAACTTTTCTACCGTGTCTTATCTTAGCTGTAGATGACTAATTATGACGAACACAATGACTCAACTTCAATCTGCACAGGAGTTCATAAAGTGAGCAACTTTTCACTTTGCAACTGGAGGGTTTTCACTGAAGCTGAAACAGTAATTCTTTACACCACTGTGAAAAATAATAATATGGCTGAATTGCATTACTGACGCATTACCACCACCAGCAGCAGCACACAGACGTCCCCACACACAGGCACACAGTGTTTTATGCCCAGTTAGATGAGGAGTGTGGGTCACTGCAGCATCATTAAGAAGCCTCGCAACCCACCAGGCCTTCGAGAGCAGAGTGCCTCAGTAGGAGATCAGCAGTGTTGAACCCTGATATCTCTCTCTCTCTCTCTCTCTCTCTCTCAGGCTTTTCCAGCGCCACAATCATTTCCCTTTACGACACTCAGCTCTCTCTCTCTCCATCCTCCTCTCGTCCCTTCATCCCTCTCTGCGAGCCCCCTCATGTCATTTTCTTTCTCTTAACGCACTTCTAATTCTCTCAATGCACCAGAACATCTTTCAACTTATGTTTCGATCTCTCCAGCCTTAGAGAGACTTTGCACTTGTGTCACAAAGCTCCAAACAGCCACAATTGGCGCCATTATGGAAGGATAGAGCTGTGCACAAATACTGGATAAATATATAACAAGCAGAGAACAGAAAAAGAGAGACAAATGGATGATGATGAAAGAGACTGTTGTGTAGCTGCAGGCCGATTTAGTATCGCTCTAGTGAAAGTTAACAGTGACAAAGTAAAAAATTAGTTTCTAAATGTAGGTCACTGTGACACACCAAACTGCTAAGTCTTAAACCTTGGTCTCTATGCCAAAACTCAGACAAGACTCAGCTCAGTTAACCTGAACAAACAGATGGTTTGGCTAAGTAGCTGACAGGTTCATTTGGCAAAGCAACCAATGTAAATGTAATTACTAACTGACTAATACGCAAACTAGATGTGTTTAGAAAAAGCTGAAATGATCTAAATACAAGTGATCCAATTTTTTTGTGTCTAAATAATCAGTTCCCAGTCAAATACAGCACAGCATTTATCTTTTTTCTATTGAATTCTATTGAAATGGCGAAGTTGTTCAAGAAATACAAACAGCTAATCGCAGCCATTATTGCACGAGAGGAGATGACCTACAAGATGGCCACCCAGGGGTGCATTATGTCAACAATCCTCTTCAATTCAGTTAAACGCAAAACATGGTTTACTGGCATGGTACCAAAGCATGAGGATATATATATAAATATATAAGGTATACTTGTTTACCCTATTTTACTTTATCTTATTTTTGATTTCTTGGAAAACCTCTGGGAAAAAATCCTAATAATGATCGTATCTGAGGCATGAGATGAGAAAGAAACTCAGTATGTTTACTGAGTCGATACATATTCACCAAGGTTTAACTTACTTTGGTCAGATAAAGTGACTGATGTTTTCTGTTTATGTTCTCTCCACCTCCCCCTCCTCCATCAGGCAGATGACCACAGCAATCGAGCCTCACACATGACAACGTCACTGCCGTTCACACCAGAGCGGGACTGACCTGTACATGCAAGTGGACCTCCTTAACCATCACTCCTTGTACGCCTGTCACCTTCTAACGTCATCAAAAGCAGACATGTTTGCTTTCTGTGGTCAACGTGGTGGACGACATGATGCTCAGGACATCGTTCTGCGATGCTGGGGAGTGTGCGCTTCTCTGGTGTCACTGCTGCAATGTCTCAGCTTGGTGAGCAGCAACGTTATCTATGTCACACTGGTGCTAGAGAACTGAGACAGCAAGTGGAATTGAGTTCAACCCAGGTCTCAGCCCTGATTTTGACCAAGGTGATGTTGTTAGGTTGACTTTTTCACACTGAGAATTGCTGTTTTGCTCTCAGGTCTCTTTCGCTTTCAGTGTTAAGAGTAGACCGGATATACAATGTATGTTCACACAAGCAGGCATTTGCATGTGATGTAGATGCACGGCATGGACATCCTGAGCTGTAAATTAATATAAGAAGCTCTGAAGAATAAGTTCAGTGTTGCAGGAGCAGCAGACAGGAGTCTCATGAAGCCTTGGCTGGGCTTTTGTTGACTTGACACTGTAATATTTGGTGCCATTCAAACACGTGCAAATGTTTCAGTTTCAGTTCTAAATATGTCACTGGCACATACTGATGTGCTGATAGCAGAAATATGAGAAACAGAGATGTGATTATGAAGCGTCTTGTGGCAGACTCAATAATGAGCTGTCAGTGCTTTGTTTAGCCAAGAGTTATATAAGCCTGGCCTCTGATCCAGCTCCTCTGCTGCTGGACCGCTGCCTTTTGAGTGGTTACATTTTACACCTACCTCTTATTTTGACTGTATTTTTGCTAATGTGCAACATGTTGTTTGTCTGACATTTATGTTGGAATTTATGCTGTTTGTTTGGCCAGGAGTCCCTTGAAAAAGGGATTTATACTTTCAATAACCCAACATGATTAAATAACGGCTGTTAAAGGTTTATTAACACTGCTGAACAGCTCATTAAAGATGTGACAGGTTTACTTGGAAGTTTTCCTTGAATGAACTAAGGCACTAAGGCCGGTGATTCGCCCATGTTGCCTCTCCAGTGTCCTACTTTGTGTCCTGTGCTTTGTTTTGTTTCCTCATGTTTTATTTTATCACGATTTGTGCTGTGAATGACATTATTTACTAGTTAGATCTAGGTAGACTCATTCTTTGTACAGTCATTTGGCACATGCTTGTGATAAAGCGTTTTATAAATAAATGAACTTGTCACACTCGCTGACTGATCACAGGAAGTTAAAACTGGTGTGAACACTGACAGGACATGACTGGAACATCTAGACTTTCAGCAGTAGCCTGCCGGGTAGGTGGACAGTTAAAGCAGCATTACACTGGCTAGTCAGAGTGTGTGTATGTGTGTGTGTGTGTGTGTGTGTGTGTGTGTGTGTGTGTGTGTGTGACAGTAGGAAAACAGAGAATGGGACGTTTTATTTATTTTGTTATAAATAAATAAAATGTTATAAAGCAACACCCATCTGGCAGAGACGTAGCAGCCATAACAGCCATTTCTATCTAACTGTCTGTCTGTCTGTCTGTCTGCCTTTCTGTCTGACTATAATCTTTTTTTTATTTTGATTTTGATTATTTTAATCCTGTATAAATATAAAGTGTGCTGTATAAATAAAATTCATTATTAACTGCTCAAACTGCCAAGCTGTTCCTATACAGTGTCTAAAGGCTGAAAAAAAAAAACCCATCTTGACAAGTGTTCTTGGATTTTGAGCAAGCATGCTATAAAAAGCTGGATTTTACATCAGGGCCACATCAGGATTCCCTCTGTGGCCCTGATGTAAAATTCCATGTCTTTTCCATGAAGTTTCCAAACTAAATCAAAGTACCCCTGTGACTTGAAATTTTCTTCCCCTCTGCTTTGTTAATTCATTTCTTCAGCTATGAATTTTTTAAGAGGATTTGGTTTGGCTTGGTTTCCACTACATTTAGGCGTGCTGTGGAGAAAACCAACAGAATTTAAGAAGCAAGTTGTAAAATCCATTCTGGTATGAATTTGTAAAACTTCCTGATTTCCCCAGTCAATCTGGCCCATTTCCTGACCTGCCTTGTTTGAACTACTACAGTAGTCCAGAATATTTCAGGAATTCCATGAGCAGTGAGAAACCTTCATGCAGACCCATGCACTGGCATAACTTTCTGAATCTCTCTCACTCATAAGCACATATCAAGGCTCGGCTGCTGCAGGGGCGTTTCTAGGCTCTGAGCACATCAGGGCCTCAGCCCAGTGAAACGCTGGGTATTGCCAACAACCTTGTGATGCAATATGTATAACAATACAGAGGCACACAGTCTGCCAGACACTGCCTTCTTACATTTATCAAAAATACAATGCTGGTAAAATCTGTAGGTATCATTTTTTTGGGCCCATACATTGGTCATTCTGCTACAAAATAACCACTAAGTCAATATAACAATTTCCTTTTTAAAAATTAAATCATTCTATCTTATTCACAATATTAGAGATAATGCAGAAAAATCAAACCTTTACAATTAAACAAGATTTCTGATAATTGTTAGGAGATCAAGTGTGCTATTGCCAATTTATTAGGGGAGCTGTGTATCTTTAACAGACAGACATTTGTCTGCTGATGTTTATTTACTATTGTACTATGTGAGGAATATCGCATCAAATAGAAACATTGGCAATGAGGCATATGGCTCTGTCAGAAGCAGAATATTAAGCCTATTATTTGCTAAAAAGCTTTGGATGGACACAAATACACACACACACACACACACGCATGCACGCACGCATGCACGCACACACTCAAAGGAGAGCTGTGATTATAATAGCCTTGTTTTTAGAATCCTATTTTCTAGAGGAGAGAAGCATGAGAATCCCTTCACCATTCATTCAGTCATGTAAAAAAAATGTAAAAAACAAATGTATTTATGTAATTTGCCTCTCATTCGGTTTAACTTGTGCGCAATTTGTTTAATGTCGACCGTTTTAACCTTTATTTACGTTGAGTGGAGTCACTGAGCACAGACGTGCATTTTCAGCAAAGCCCTGCTTTTCAATCGCACATTTACACCCACGTCTCCTCCTCATCTCCTCGCCGAGGAGATGAGGAGGAGACGTGGGAGGAGAGGTGGGAGGAGACGTGGGAGGAGACGAGGATGCACCAACTAGAGAAATGAGAAGAGGGGACTGTGCCACGGGGAGAACTTGTCTCGCTCTTTTGTGTGCCACTTAATTATGTCCTCCTCTCGCTGAACAACTTCTGATCTTCTACAGCAGAATGTCAACTTTTCCCAAACAAAAGAAACATTCGTGGGCTGGCATTAAATCCCCCGGACCAGGCCGAACAACACCACTGACTTACAGACAGAAAGGCAGCAGAGACAGCAGGGTCTCTTTGGTTGGTCGAGCTGTGAACTCTGGCAGCGTCTGGATCAGTTTGTTCATCACCATGCGAAGGTAGCCCTGCAGCTGCTTCCTCCTCTCCTCCACAAACTTGGCATCCTGCAGACAGACACAGAGGAGGGTTGGAGAGCGAAGAATGAGCGAATTATACACTTCAAGGTGGCCAGAAGAGTTGAGCCTAAAGCTGCCATATGCAACTTAAAACAAAAGAAAAAGAAATAAATACACAGATGGTTGCACAACACATTGAGGAAAAAAAAAGGAACAACTTTTTTTTTTTTTTTTTTTTTACATACATTCATACCCATCGTTCCATCCAAACCACGGTCCCATTCAAAACAATTAAATTAAATTAACAGAAGAAGACGAAGAAGAGGAGGAAGAAAATAATTAAAGACATAAATTAAAAAAATAAAAATAAAATAAAAAAGACAACAGTTATTGTGGCAACAAATGGAATAGGGAAAGGGAAATAATAAATAAAAAATGGGAAATAACCGAAGGGTTTTATGAAATGAACATGGGGAAAAAACACCTTCAAACAAATCCTTTTCAAACATGCTTCAATTTACTTTACAGTGTTTTTAACATTAAAATAAATATGAGATACGATATGTATCTGTCTGTGAGCCTGTTTTCATGCTTAAACACCCTAATTGCCAGAAACACCCTGTTGTTGGGACATTTTGAGGTGTGTGCTCTTTGTTGCAGGTGTGTGCTGAGGGAGGAACCAGCCATATCAAAATGAGGCTACTGACCACAACCAAAGGACAACAACAACAAATAGAGGAAAGCATTAAAAACAACAAGAGAGCAGGAAGTTAAATGTGCAGCAAACAAGTCCCATTCAGTAACACGGTGGAACGTGGCATTGCCTTCTTTATTGCTGGCTGCAGCTGTCACCGTCAGCTTCCTCAGCGTCTGTGGAAACTTTACGCACAGCGCTTACCTCAGCCTCAGGCGAGATGCTGTTTCAAGGTAGACAGCTCATCACGCTGACTGACATGTATTGGGGTGTGAACCTGCCCAAAGTCGGGGGGGAAGAAGGCGGGACCAGTAAACACTTTGCTGCCTCGAGGCAAAAAGTTGCATATCTTAACTTAAAAGACCTCAGCCTCCGGACCGATCATGTCCACTTGCTGGGCCCGGATCAAACCCTGTCAGAAACTGCTCACCTGCTGTGTGTCACTCTCAGTTTTCCTACTGTCTGTGCAAAAAAAAAAAAAAAAAGAAAACTGAACAGAATGGACTGCTGAGCACAATATGTAGAGAGAAAAGACAGTACACTGCAAAAATCACCATCTTAACAAGTCTTAAAAATCCTAGGCTGACCTGCATTGGACCCAAGTTGGATTTTTTTCATCCTACTCGCACATTTTTTCACTTTTTTTAAGGAAAACAAGACTGACTGACTGACTATGAGACTTGATGGACCTGACTTGACAGTGTTTTTTTTTTTTTTTGCAGTGTAAATGGTATATGGTATGAATCACTTCCCAGAGGTGAAACGATTCCTGAATGCAACCAGCAAAATCCTGTACTGTGTGTATTACTGTCGATAACCAGACCTCTATGCACCTCATCTACCTTCGGGGGGAGTTCAGACACACTAGAGATGGATCCCATTCAGAAAACACAGCCTCAAGGCTTCATAGACTGCAATATTTGTCTTTGTTCTGTATTCTTTTTTTTTTTGATGCTCCAGAAAACTCATGCATCCAGACCTCCCTCAGCGTGCGGGTCCTGAGGCAGAAGCACACAGCTACATGACCAGAGTGAGCGAGGCTAATCGGTGTCCAGTGAGGCTCAGAACAAAGCCTGGGCAATGCTCTGTTTTATTCTCTGGTGCCTGGGACTGGAACAAACTCCAGGCACTGTAGGACTCCAACTTTTTCCTGTCTGCAGAATTGCTAATGTTCTTTTGATGTAGTATCACTTCTCCTTTTTGTTATGGGCAAAAATGTTGTGCTCCTTTCATTGCAACAAGATACAAGCGTATGAACTTTGTGTTATATTATACTAATTTAGTTTTTTCTGTAAAACGTATAACTGTTTGCAGTGCCAGTGCTGATGGGCTTCACAGCATACAATCATGAGGAAACTGGACTAAATCAAATATCACAATGTCCTTGACTGAAACCCTTGATATCAGTATTGTGACAGTAGAGCAGGGATGGCTCTTGGCGCTTTTGTAAGATCTTTACACGCAAAAGGTTTTTGATAAACAATCACTATTAATGTGAATATGATGACCAAGCAGGTAGAGGCTAGTAAAATCCTGAAACAGCAACCCTTTACTGTAACGCAGCTTTTACAGCCAGGAAAAGATAATATCCAAAATCAAAGATATCTCGCCTCTATCTCCATCTATCTCAGTCTGTTTGAATTTGTGGCTGTCTGCACGTACAGCTCACAGGAAGCGGCTGGGTTTCTCCTCACATGGATAACAAATGGAAGTGTGGGATGCTCAGGGCTTCATGTAGATACAGCAGGAGCAGTAAAATCTCTTACAGACATCAGGGAGGGTTGGGGTGCTGGGCGTCCGTGACCTCATTTGATACTGCTCTGCTGGAACAGGTTTTTCACACTTAGGTCTCCAAACCGGGTCAAGGAAAAGAAGGTGATGGTTGGTTCAATAACTACAGCTGTGTTTCCATCGAGCCACGTTTTGCACAACCTCAAGTTTCAAATCAGAAGAAAGTGAATGGAAACATGCAAGTTCAGAAAAAAACAAAATTCTGTAAAAAAAAAAAAAAAAAAAAAAAAAAAAAAGTGGGAATGACTGATTTTGTAGGAGATGACCTCATGTCATGACCTCAAGCAAATGCATATTTTTTTTTAAATTATACAATGGGGGAGTACAACAGGTTTTAAAACTGATGCCCACTGCACTCCACTCCCCTCTCATTAACAAACTGCATTTTTTTCTGAACCATCAGTAAGCAAAAACTAAAGGGAGATTACATGAAATTATGACTGATAGTTCCCTGATGGGCCAGTTGTGGAACGCCTGCTCCATTTTCAAATTGTGAGATGGGGTTCTTTGTCTTGCGGCGAAAGCCTTATTTGCTTAAAAGCCATTAGTGAAACCTGATTTGCATTTAAATATTGCCAGCTTTTCAAAAGTTTGCTTATAATTTGCACAAAAAAATGAAGGAAAACAGTTTATGAGAAGCACAAAGACGAAACATCTTTAAAGAAAAACGTTCTCTTTTGACCCTGAAGAGATACCCATTTATTGAGCTGACCAACTTTTTCTTGTCTACAACTGATTCAAAATGCAGCTGCTAGACTTTTAACTGGCACAAAGAAAAGATAACACCTCACTCCAGTCCTGGCTCATCTGCATTGGTTAGCAGTGAAATACAGATATTGATTTGAAAAGTTTACTATTGGTATTTAAGGCCTTGCACGGATTAGCTCCACAATACATTATTGATCTGCTGATTCCGTTTTCCGCCTCTGGGTCACTGAGGTCATCCTCACCACAGCTCCTCTCAGTCCTCCACTCATGCCACAAAACCAAAGGCGACTGTTTTTTCTCTGTCGCTGCTCCCAGACACTGGAGCAGCCTTGCATCCCAAATTAAGTCCAGTCCCACCACTGACACTTTTAAATTAAATTTAGAGACCCAGTTTATTTCCTCGTTTTTAGTTCAGTCTGAGATTGCCCAATGTCCGTTCTCGTTATAATCTGCTAATTTATTTACTCAGTTTTTCAGTTTTTATTAATTTCCTCTTAATTTCTTATTTCAGTACTTATAATTGGATTTCACCTTTTTTGTTTTTTTTCAATTTGTTTTCCATTTCGGTCCTGGCTTTTGGTATTACTCTTTTAATCTGGTGCATTTCTAATCCTTCTGCCACAATTGTAAAGCACTTTGGGTCAACTTTGGGGTTTTTAAATGTGCTATACAAATAAAGAAGACTTGACTTGACTTGACCCAACATGACTGGGGAAAAGAAAGCCCGCTCCGCTGTGCGGCTGGATGAATTAACAAAGAGAAAAACAGGGGGAGAGAAGGGAAAGATGGATTAAAGAGGACAGGTTGCAGCGAAACCAGAAAGTAAGAGAATGCAGCGTGGTAGGAAAAGGGCGAAAAGAGCATAATGTATAAGGTGGGAGTGGATAAGAGGTGCACTATTTCCCTAAGTAGTGGATAAGTATGTAAGTTTCTGAGAGAAGGAGTGGATAACTCCGGCACCAGCATGCAGGGCAGAATGGAAGGGGTAGGAGTGGGTAAATCTGATGTGTCAGATTAGGCTGTGCATGCCAGCGCGGCTTTCATGCTATGTCAACACAATAAGGGACAACCTGACTGCTTTCATGGATGTCAGGGCGGTAATAACACTAATGGACATCATGACAGATTCATCCTCTTGTGGAGACAGCGAGGAGGGCTGAAGAGGCCGGGTGCTGTCTCTTGCTGGCGAAGAGGAAAGACGGGGCAGAGCTGAAGCTGCTGTGGCATACTGATGCAGGTACAAGGCTGAGTCTGTCTCCCCTCCATCTGTCTGCCTACATATCTATACAGACCTCCTCGTCTAGCCATCCTTCTCTCCTAATTTTGTTCTTCCCGTCCTTCCCCTCCCTTCCCCTCCTTACGCTCCCTGACAGGAACACCGACACACTCGCATCAAAATGTATGAGGGCAGGCGAACACGAGGAGGCAGGGAGCGTACACGAGTCTGTTATCATTTATCATGTATCAGGACAGGAGAGCGTACAAGCCCGTACACAAACACGCAAATGCATAACGTGAAGGTGGCCGAGGCGTCGTTTGAATGTCCTCTGCCCAATTTCTGTCTTCCACCGGATCCGCTGCAATAACTGTCCATCTTGACACATCAGTTAGTCAAATCTTGTTTTTCTTCAAGCAAGAGAGAAAAAAAAAATCTGCCAGTGAAGTTTGATTTATTTGAGGAAGTCAATAAAGCAAATTATCACGACCAAACCAACCCCATTATTCATCAAGACGTATGCCTCACAATTTATAGATGGAGTTGATTTTAAAATGTTTCATATGATGTTTGGAGGATCCAGGATCTAAGGGAGAGCAGATATGCTACTAAGAGAAAGTGTGGAATGGGACAAATGTAAATAAACAGATGTGGGATCAGCTGAAAGGGGTCAAATTGTGGAGTTGTGTTGTACATTATGTAAACAATGTTCACAAAATGCTGTAATTACGAGTGCAAAACAATGTTGTGAACCCTGTTTGGAAGCAACAGGGAAGCTCTTTTTGATTTGTTCCATTCAGTCTTTTTCCATTCAAGAGTTTGAGAGAGCCTTGGTGCTGGTGGGCTGATCCACTCGTATTCCACCTTGTCTCAACATATTTAGATTTGTTCCATGAAATCCTCAAACCTTTTCATTCAAGTTCAAGTTCATTCTCCGGTACTGTGGACAGATAAGTGCTGCTAAAAGGGGCTAGGCATAATGAGTTTTGGTTTCAGCCTTTTCCTTTTTGGAAAAAAAGACCATTCAAGTCTTAGTTTCTCTAGTCTTGAATTTCATTTTTCTTAAAACAAATGAAAAAAAAAAAATCTGCTGCTAGGATGAGATAATCCCAATGGTTTCCCTTCCAGTTTCACTGGAAACCAGACAGAATAAGGCAGATCAGCCCACTAGTATCAAGAAAATGACACTTGATTCAAGAAAATTCTGGAAACAATTTGATCAGTGTTTGGAAGCAAAAGGGATTATCTCATCTCAAGTGGCAGATTTTTTCACTTGTTTTAAGAAAGGACTGAAGATGAGACTGAATTTCTTGTTAAAATGGCTTTTCTTTTCTTTTTTTATGCAGTGCAGGAGCCACATGACATTGCCTTAAGGGAGTCATGGGATGCTATAGACATTAATGGACTTTGTGTTCTGTGTCTCCTGCTGTTAAACCTGTGTTGCCGTCTTCACCTCTGGATACATTAGGGATGTTATGAAGTAAATGTCACTGAGTCACACTGACAGATGAGACAGATGTTTCTACCTCTGTATGTTTACCCTCAGTGTACATGTGCTCACATGGTCATTATCTACTTCAAATGTAACTTGATATGAGACCACATGAAGGGGAAAAAAAGGACACAGTGCATGATAGTGCAGTGGCAGAGCGCAATGTGACACACACACACACACACACACACACACACACACACACACACATACACACACACCACAGCCATGTCACTTACAAGAGGGCAGATAAAAAGGAGAGTAGCGCTGTCAATGGAAGAGAATGGGTTTCCACAAATGGTGGAGTGAATCTGCAGGCGGCGTTACGCCATTCAACTCTGGGGAAAAACACCTCCAAATAGCATGTCTGAGAAACCAATGTTGCCTGGCAACAAAAAAAACAGTTCCTGAAGTATAGTGTGACTGCACCCTGAGGTGACAACTACTTCTTTTTTTCAAACAGAAAATCAATGCAATTGATAATGCTCTAGTGACAGACTTCAATCTTGTCTGTAGTTGAGGAATTACTGTCTGTATGCAGTAATGTGTCTTCATTTTTGTAGATTTTTTTTTTTTTTTTGCTTTGTTTGACAGTCTACAGTGGAAAGAGACAGGAAGCGTTGGATGTATTGCCAATATCACCACAATAACGACCGATTAGTACCAAAGACACTGCCGAAATGAAACAAAATGTGAACTGCACAGACCACATCAACCTGAGCACTGATTTGATGAGCACAGTTTAAAACACAAATTGGAAAACTCGAAAAAGCATTTAGTAGAGCACATACCTCCACCAACACTATTCAACTGTCAAGAGCCTTTTCAAGCCTTTTCAAACTTACATGCATTTTCATGCCATGCACCACTTTGTCCAATTAGTTTGAAAAATTATTAGTTTCTTCCTAAGTCCATGAGCAGCCTTTCCACCAAAGTTTCATGCAAATCCATTCATACATTTCTGAGACATCCTGCTAAAAACAAACAAACAAACAGAGGGAATTAGGTGAAAAAATAACATTTATCGACCTCTGCTGGCAGTGGTAAAAAGATATATAAATAAAACATAAAACATATATATATATATATAAAACATACAAATGTGAAGTGAGGTAGACATCATGCTGAGCTTATTTAAAAGCCACACCCAAAAAATGCTTTTGTTCAGATATCAATATAATAAAGAAAACACTGAATCTAACAGTGTTGTTTTATACATAAACAAAGACCCTGAAATGATCTAACAAATGGACATTATTTCACAAGTGAGAAAGTAAGCCCATGATAAGTAATAGAAAAATGACACTGAGATGCTTTATCCATTCACACTGAATTAAAGCTGCGGTGCATTTGAGTTAAATGAGAGTGGGCAGGTACGGCAACACAACAAGATCAACATATTCCACCTTACTCAGCCCACACTGGACCAACAAAAGGGCTACCAGGACCTCAAACAACACTGTTCTCTTAATGCCATGTTTAAGCACACATGAACCGCGGGGCCGGACCATGCATAAAACATCACAGGCAATTCAGGAATGCTCCTACAAGACCTCCACAATGTCTCCTTGTCATAATTAAAAGCATAAAACATGCATATTGCATAATATGTGAACACAACATACTAAGACTAGTTAATTATTCACTTTGTAGTTCCTGATTAATTAATCAGGGCAGCCTTGGCTCGCCCATTTCTCTCGCTCTCTGTAGGTGTTGTGTGTGTGTGTGTGTGTGTGTGTGTGTGTGTGTGTGTGTGTGTGTGCGTGTGTGTGTTGGGGGGGGGGGCTTCTGACTTTGCCAAGGGCAAATGCTAGTTTTGTAAGTGGCATTTTTCTGGTCGTATCACCTAAGGGAATCTTACATAATGTAACTGTAATCACAGTGATAGGAAGTCTTCATGTAAAAGGATGTTGTCTCAGTGTACTGCAACAATATCAGCCTTAACAAGTTATTTGTTCTGATAGTCAGCGTTCAAATCTTGTTTTTCTTAAGGTAAAAAAAAAAAAATCTGCCAGTATGATGAGATTATCCCACTTGTTTCCAACGTTAATCAAATTATTTATCATGTTCTTGATACTGGTGGGCTGATCCGCTTTATTCTGCCTTGTTTCAACATATTTATCCTTGTAACCAGAAAAATTCCTAAAACAAGTGAAACTCCACTGGAAACACGTGGGATTATCTCACCCCAGTGGCAGATTTTTTTTTACCTTGTTTGAAGAAAAACAAGACTGTAAGACTGAATCCTGCCCTAAATAAGCAGATTCTTGTGGTGCGTTTCAGTTTTTTTGGTCTCTCGTGACTGGATAGTGAATATGTAGAAGAACAGATGGAAATCTGCTCACAGCGACACGTTGATCGGGAGCTTGGCCGGCATTAAACAGACCTTATTCACCGAACATTTCTCTTCTGTCTTTTACACTGTCTCCCTTCCTCTCCATCTCTTCTAAAAAAAAAAAAAAAAATCATCAGTATGTCTCCATTTGCAGTCTGGCAGGAGAAAAAAGGGAGAAAAAAGCGGCACTGAAAATGAAGCAATTTTATCAAAATTGAAGGTGGGTGAGTGACTTGAGTGAGAGGGAGGGGAGACGGTGAGACGAATGAGCAAACGAGAGATAATACTGAGGGAGGGGGAGGAAAAAAGGATGGAGAACGCCTTTGGACAAAAGCCATAAAATTTGGATGAGGCGCGGCCAGCGAGGAACCTGACAGCTGGACTCTGGGGTCTGACAGCGACGAGGCTTTGATGTCATCATTCCGCCCCTCCTCTTCCTCTGCGTTGCCGTCAGGGAGGATTTGACAGACGCGACTCGGGAACATTTAGCCTGTTTGCCTGGCCAGGTCCTGACAAATCAGCTGGTTAGGAGCTGTGACAAGGAGGGGGAGGAGGGCGGAGGGCAGCAGGGCTTAGGGGTTGCGTTTGGGTGAGCATCTGCATCTATGTGTGCGTTGTGTCACTGTCCGCGTTGCTAGGTTACCCAGCTGGACAGCCTCGCCTAAAGGACTTGGAGACACCGAGAGGGAGACAGTCTCATTAGCTCATTAACAGCACCAGAGAGAGACAGATGCACAAATGAGTCAAAGAGGCCAAGTCTTGATGGAGACGAGGCCTCGGAGGGGCCGGCGACCACTGCCAGGGGTCGACTTCCTGTCACTGTAATCAGTTCAGTGTCTTCAGTCACACTGCTCTTTATAGTGGTAGCCATCGCCATCCCCACCATGCATTTATCCTGCAGTAATGTCAGCGATAATGCAATGATGATGCAGACAAATGACTGTACTGAAATATCACGGCAAAGAATCTCCATCTGAGCGAGCCATTTAGCCTTATCTTCAGTGTTAAAAGAGAGAGGGAAATGTTTTTCTTCGAAGTTGTTTCCGAGGCAGTTTCATTTGTTTCAACAAGATTTCCTAGCTGAATATGAGACTGAATGACTGAAAAGATGCTCTAATGTCTGTCAACCAACTGGTCACCACAAAAGTCTATGTAGAGTCCAATGGCCGAGACGAGATCCAAATTTTATTTATCTAAAATATTTCTCAGCAGCCGTTCAGCCAGCATGCAGTACAAAGCGCTGTCTGTGCATTGTAGTGATTACACTGAACACTGTACATTGAAGTTTGTTTTCTCTATAATTTCCTCACAACAAAGATATTGTGTCATTTTTATGGCCAAGGAGGTTCCATTTTCAAACAAATCCATTTGCTTTTATAATTCCAGCTGAAATTGAGTTGACATCAATCCTGAAGGCTGCCTGTCTCTGTGACCTCGCTGAAGCACAGGCACAATGTTATTAACCAGACACTGAGACACAAGCACCATGACTCAGAGTCCTCACACACATGGCATATTAGGGTAGGGCCTACTGGAGCGTTTCTCATCCAATGGGGAACGCCCCCTAGAGGAGGCTTGGAGAACTGCGGGAGGCTTAAACAGGACGGGAGAGCAGACGTCAAGTGGAGGAAAAAAATCATAAACAAATAAAATGAAATAAAAATCGGTTGCATTTGGCTGCAGCAGGATGAATAACAACAGCTACTGAGGGTTCAAATCTTTTGTTTCAGTTAATCTAAGGCCAGGGGTCTCAGGGGACGCTCCTGTCAACCACACTTCATATTACTACTAGAATATCATGGCTAACACCTTCATCTGACAAATTCACCAACTCTCTCAGGCATAGGCGGAGTTTGAAATTTGCGCTGGGGGGGGCAAACATTTTTTTTTTATTATTATTTTATTTATTACAATACCAAACATAATGTAATTCAGATTTATTTCTGAAAATAATCTTATTTTATTGCAATTCTTAAATGTTTATAGATATGTATACAGGAAAAAAAAAATATTGGACCTATTTTTGACTCAATGTAGTGACACATTTCAGACGCTAGGGGGGGGCAATGCCCCTCCTGCCCCCCCGCAAACTCCGCCTATGCTCTCAGGTTTTTTCCCTTGCCTTTTCCTTTGGCGAGTGAAGACTGAAAGCAACCTGGAAGTGGATTTTTCAAGCAACACTCAATTTAATGCCACAATAGGGAGACAAATCATACAGAACTGAAGAGTTCCCCACTGCAGTTTAAGTAGTTTATCTAAACATCCAGCCACATTTCAAATATATTTAATTATCTGGACATACTGCATCGTTTGCTGCATTTTATATTTACAAAGGGGTAGAGCCAATGTTACTATGGTGCCACCTGTTGACATGATTAAAATATGTAAATACAAGACAGACAATAAACATTATTCTTCTTTTCTTACCTTGAAAATGCATTTACAGAAAGTACAAAGTGAAAGATTATTATTACAGTGAGGTAGGAGGGCTGCCACTCTCAATATATTCAGATGGAAGACAAGATGAAGGTCGAGAAGCACACACCTAGCCACAGCAATATGCACACTGGCACCTGTACCTATTACCTAAAATAAAATTACCTAAAATTACGGCCTTGTCAAATGTAATATGTGAGTCATGTGGAGGGTGCTGAAGCTAAGCCCACAGCCGACTGACACCTCTGTGATTCACCTTCCACATGACGCCCCGTGTTCACCAGTCCTGACACCACGCAACGCAGCAGATTAGCAACACCGCCTAATCACCGGGCACTAGCACGCAAGCTGCCTGATAACTCCGCCAAGAGTTAGCATGGCTAATCTCAAAAGTGTGTGTGTGTGTATGTGTGCATGTGTGTAGGTAAGCTGTTACATGTGCTAGGTATGTAGATGAACTTTTCCATAAGTTTCCATGTGAGTTAAATCCATAGCATGGCAGATTCTCTCTGACAGCTGCAGCTATATGGCGCTCTCTGTGATGTCAATCATCTGGTGTGTGTGTGTGTGTGTGTGTGTGTGTGTGCATGTGTGTGTGCGTGTTAACAAGCATGGTAAGAATGATGAGAGAGGGTCCTTGGCATGAAAAAGAGTTATCATCCGCATGTCAATGAGGATGAAGATGTGAGTGTGCATGTGCGTGTGTATGTGGGTGTGCATGTGTGTGTGCATGTGGGTGTGCATGTGTGTATATTGCTCTCCTACCACCTGATCTCCAGTCATGCGTTTCATGCTAACCAAGGCAACCACAACATAGAAGACGACCATCACGCAGCTAAAAGGCTTTGGAACATCTCTCTACCACACTCCCTCTCTCTTTCTTTTTCCCTCTCTCTCCACGTCAGCTAACAACACTGGTAACATGAACATGGCGGCACATGTTAGCAGGAAGCCATGTGCCATGTGTGTGCATGATGCGTGTGCATGCGTGTGCATGTCAAAGTCAGCTTTGAATTTGTAAAACTCTCTGTAGTTTAAAGTGACGCTTTGTCATGGATGGAAGCAGGAGAGAGAGAGGCGCAAAGCAAGACAGTGGAAGAGACAGAGATAACCCATTACCCACAGGTACCTCAGTTTTGCTGATTACTGTGTATAACAATATGTTAAATTATTATTTGTTTTAAACATGTAAATTACTTATCAAACAGACCTAACAATTCAGTGAATGAGCAGGAGTATGCCTGTGATAACATGGTTTGAAAAATAAGCCGAAGTGATACCTCTTCTTTGAATAGACAAGCTAAGCTGTCAGTGTGCTGCTGTTAGCCAGTGAAAATAGAGTAGAGTGGCAAATAGAGTGGCGACTCTTCGCTTTGTTTCACAATCTATGTCAGTGCGCTGCTGTAGCTGGAAAGTTTCTCTGCCTTTTGGACTTGTACGGTGCCGGTGCAGGTGTTGTGATGTTTTTTCTTGGTGGTGCAGTTGCAGGTGAAACCACTGGAGGGGTTGTGCCACCCAGATTCTCTCCATGTAATTTTCTCCAGATACATGTTCATATCCCACACAAAACAGCATTTCATTCAAATTATGTCAAATTCCGCGTTAAAAATAGATTCCGTTTTATTCGGCTAATTCCGCGATTCCGTGTTTGCGGAAATTATAGGGCCCTAGTTAAGTTGACCCTTAACTGCGCTGTTTGCATCCTTGTAAGTTGCTCAATATTCTTCAGATTTGTACTCATTGACCCATCTATATTATATCAATCTATATTAATAGAATAGGCTCTGGTCGTGAGTAACAGCGGCAGTAGTGCTTTAAACGCCCGTGTGGGCGTCCATTCGACTTGGACCGGGACCGGAGGAGTGCAAACGCACTCATCTTCGCCACTGGTGCTCGACTCAGGCTGTCGCGCCGTGCGTTTAAAAAAAACGCCAATATTTTCGCCTGTTTTCAGGAGGCTGGAGCCGACGCAACACTAATTCTTTATTTCACTTACGTGGGTCCAGGTGTGATCCTCATCTGATCTCCTCTCTCTGTCTGCATATGGATGAGTGCGGGTACAGAAACGTGACGTTAAATTATTTCTGCTGTGATTTTATTTATTTTTTACTTTGAAAATTAATTTAGCGTGTCGGGGGGCGGGCGCTGCGCCCCGCCAATAGAATGATAGGGGAAACACTGAATGTATTTTGCTTCCATCTCTCTGCCCTTCTCTACTCTACTTCAATTGCTGCTTAGCTCCACCGGATCTATTCTACCGGACGGTAGACTGCCGCATCCACCTGTTGCACAAAACGCACAAGGCATGCTGTTCTTAGACGCTCCCCACTCAGCTGTTATTGGCCAACTGAGTTTGATAACACTATACTATTGGTGGATCTACCCATGTGCTTCGCTGAAAATCAGAAGATCATTCGTTAAATGCTAACTTAAGCCAAATTGTTGCCACAAAAAAAAAAAAACAATGCCCGTCAAGCCGGAAATCCGGCACCATGCCGGAGTACTTTAAGCCCTGTGTATGCTGGCACTCGATCGGTCCCATAGGCTGTGTAGATTTAGCCTATAGTAAGGGACCTCCCACAGTCCATATCAATTAACCTATATACACCTGTTACAATTGGCCGTATAGTTCAATGTTTCTTGCATTATCCAATGTATTACATAGTTCAGGGCAGCTTGGCTGCTAAGCAGAGGACAGACACAGCAGGAGCCAGATGTACTTTCTCTATCTTGTTATTTAGGTCTGTTGCATTAGATACACGCCCAGTCAACATTCACACACATAGCATCACACATTCCAGAAACAAGGCATGGACAGTGGTTGGCCTGTCCATGTCCGGGTAACTGGCCAATTATTCTCGGTTGCGTTTAAGTCCAACCTATGTACGGGGCAGGCCCAAGCCCAAGAACATAAATGTGTATCATTTCCTGATATCGACGCTCATTCTGACTGAGATCCTGCGGGAGCTCTGTCACACTGAGACCAGCGCTGCCTTGCTTTATATGTGACCATAATAAATATTGCATCAGAAAATTGAAGACTGACTCCGGTCTGTTCTTGGGCTTTCAACAAAAGAATCGGGAGCTAACACACCTATTCATGAGTAAAAAAAAAAAAAAAAAGTATCAAAATTCCAGAATGATAATAATATTAAATCTCAGGGTGCCATAGTTATAATTATACTGTTAAGGTCACCCCATACCACTCTGGATTGACAGACAGTTACAAAACAGTGATGTTTAACTAGCAACACTCAATCATAATAAAATAAAAAGGAAATAGAAGTGTAGAAAAATACATTAAACCTTACAATGGAACTATAAAAAGCCTGATGAGGGCAATGTGTGAAGGTCATCACAAGACTTCAAAACCTGAGTGACAACGGAAAGCTTATAATTAGTGGGAAAAAAAAGCTATCAAAATTCAAAGCTATCCCCATAAAAATTCAAATTCCTGAAATAGCAACACATCAATAGGACCAATCGGGGGCAAAGAAAGTTAAAACCAATTTATCTACATTATCACAAGTTCAAAATATCATAAAATCAAAATATCAGTTCAAATTGCACATGTAAAGGAGATGAAGATTTCATGATATTCCAGAGACTGCATGATCAGTGTCACGCCTTCTTTCATATTTATGATCAATGGATTTGAAACATGAATCCAGAATGAGTTTGGTGGCACAGAAAAAGATTCAATACAGTTTGAGGTAATTGATGTTGCGGTCATTTCAAAGAAATCTGAAATGTTACTTGCTAATTATCACCACATTACCATGAAATTTGTGGCCCACTAAAATGAGCTGTCACCAAGAAATGCCTCCACTGTTGGTGCTGTAATGAAGTAATGGATTTTTGTGAACATGCACCTTTCCGGTGTCGGTAATTTCACTCCTGAATTGCATCCAATACCAAGTACAAGTTCAGCATTGTTTGAAACCGCCCACTTGCACGGCACAAGCATTTGGCGGTAATTCTAGTTAACAGCTTACATTTATGCATGATTATACTTACCTCGTATTAACCTTTTCTATCTAGCACCAGTCTTATTGGTTTGTGATGAAACTGGCTGATGTCTGGCTGTTTTACTATTCTGTTAAACTTGTTCGCTAATTGGATAGTTTGTAGGAAAAAGTCCAATATAGTCTGTAAAAACTACAAAAAAAGCAACACACTGAAGTGTTTTTCCTGACAATGCATATTTTAAACTGTGTAAATTTTACTTCCAGCGGTGATTTTTTTCTTTTTTGCAAGGTATATCTTTAAAGCAAAAGTCTGGCCCCCACCTACAGTTGTGATCTTTTAGTTTCCTATAAGCCAGAGAGCTGATGACTGTTTCTGAGTAGAAGCTGAAGAGTGACTGGGCTTGCAGAGTCACTATCTTCTTAAATTTTTGCTAAAATGCGCCTCCATAATCATTCTTTTTTTTTTTTTTGACTACTTTGAAATTGTTGTTTTTATTTATTAACTTAATGTTTTATTATGTGTGCTTCCATTCTCCATTATACTCAGTTGATTTTGCCATATATATCATTTTGTGCAGTTTCTTCTCTTATTGTTATTCATTAAGCACTTAGTAAACGCTGCTTTTAGAAAAGTGCTATATAAATTAAGTTTATTCTATTTGGTTAGGAAATGGAAAGGCTGTTTCCACGTCAGCCTGCAGCTCAGCTCTTCACCTGAGGAACGCAGCCACCGACACTACAAAGAGAGCCAGAAGCAAACAGTGAGTGGTTCAAAAATAACAGCCGGCCTTGTGATTACAGACACAATTGCACACACACACACACACACACACACACACACGCGAGATGCTATTATTAATACGCGCACGCAAAATAAAAACCCTCCATGCTGTAGAGACTCACTTCTGAGACAGATAAAGATAATTGTGCACACAAAGACACACACACACACAAACTTTCTGAGACAGAGAACCGTGGTTTCACACACACACACACACACACACACACACACACACACACACACAGACACCATAAAAGCCTCTCTCTGACACATCAACACTACCTGCTCTTTTATGCTGTGCAGATCCATTTTTCAGACAGAAATTATGCTTTTACACGTATGCCTACACACCTTGGACACATACAAGTACATGCCCACATGCGCACGCACGCACACACACACACACACACACACACACACAGTGCACCCTACCCAGTGAGGTCCTTAACAAATTTCTACCAGTGTATTCAAGCTGTAAAGCCCTCCGCCTCCTCCCTGATTTCATTTCAGCCCGGCCCTTAGGCTTTGTATTGCCATGCTGGAGTTTCTCCAACACTTCTGTTGCTGGAGAATCTTCTTTTGTTCATGTTTAGCTGTTGCTCTTACATGCAATACATGAGGGAGAGGCTCAGCGTTTTGCTCAGGAACACCTTTGCAGGACACATGGCTGCAGATGGAGATGTGGGCTGTGAGGTGGCAAAAAACATCACTTCTGTCACAGGATGTTCTCTCTAACCTCTGAATAGCCCTGCTGGCACCACGTCTTACACAGAGGCAGACTGACTACACAGGATGACAATATTTTTTTAAAACTTGGCTTTTTCCTCTCCTTATGGCCTTTTTGTTCACGTCACAAACTTGTCTTGGCTCACTGGAAAACATTCTCCAGAGCAGAATTCAAAAAACACAACAATGTTTCTTCTCCTGACTTGTTCTCCTTTTGTCTTGATCCAGTAGTTTGAATTTAAAGGAGCACTAATGCCATAGCCACACAATGATGATTCTTTGAAAGAGCAGCTTTTTTGGGGTGCCCCATTGGGTCACTGTGTAGAGATCCTATAATATAGCAGAAATGCCCCCCAAAAATCTTTAAAAAATATAAAAAAAAAAAACAAACAAAAACAAAAACAAAAACAAAAACAAAAACAAAATAAAAACAGCCTTTTCTTTCTATTTTGGCGTCCTGTTCACACTAAAACATTTGCTCTCACGGAAACTTTTGCAAGATGTTCCAGAGTATTTATTTTTATTTTTATATTTGACAGCAAAAACAGTACAATTTGATAATGCTTACATCACCGCGACAACCTTGCTTCGTTGCACATGCTCTTAGTGGAGACATGACTTCTCAGAGCTGCCTCTTTTGACATTGTTATTTTCAACACTATGTTGTCATTTATAACTTGCAGTGGGAGCTCTGCCTCGTTGTCTGTTCATATGGACGACTCACCTTGTTTTTGTCATCTGACTTCAGTTTCCACACAGATTTGGACATTATTAGGACATTTTTGACCGTATTAGTACTTGCAATTGTTACTCAACGATGCCAACAAACCGCCCCAGTCCCTTGTCAGCATCTTTGCATTTGCACATACAGCCGAGCTTTGTGCAATTTTGCCTTTTTATGTATACAGAGACACTTACAAAATTCGTATTTGTGCAGACGTCGCCTGAATCACAATATTGCGCTAGTTACAAAGGGTAATTTGGTGGTGTTGACACATCAGATGATAATTAAGCAATATAGGATACACACAGTCAACACATAACACAACCTTACATATACAGTAGCGCAGTCAAGCTGTTTGTAATGTGAGAAAACTAAACAAACAGCAAATTTTCTGTACTGTATGTACAAGGTCACAGAGCTGCTCCAGCAAAGCAGCGCTGGCATATTTTACAACATTTGATGTGCATCATAGGTTGATAACTAGCAGAAAATGCATAAACAGCAGATGTCTACAATGCAACCGGGGTGATAAACAACCTGAATAGTGATGTGCAGATATGCAGGGCTCAGTCAGTCAGTCAATTCAAAGTGGTGTGTATGTGAAAGGATGGAGACTTAAAAGGCTGGCTGGTTAGAGATGAGACGAATGAGGCAGAGAGGCTTTGGCTGGAGTCTCTGTTCTATCTGCTTAGTATTAGGTTGCTCAGCTTCAAATTGGCTCTCAAATGGATTAGGAGGATGAGGAAATCTGGTCTCTACAGTGCAACCTGACTCCGACATCATTACTTCAGATTTAGGTTGAGTTTATTTGTGGATAAAAGCGATAGAATCTTTAAAAAGACAGAACAAACCCGAGCAGTGTGGGTGAGGCAAACATATCTCAATAAGTTTATGAAAACGTCTGAGCCCGAAAGAAAAACAGGGGAAAAAAATAAAACGGTGCACAGGTGAATTGGATGCAGAAAGCTAATGACATCAAAACACGGCAAGGACAAAAAAAGAGCACAAAAACAACAAAAAGCATCGATAACAAGTGAAGAACATATACTTCTATGTGAAGAAATGAATTAATGATGCACTTATAGGAAGTAAAAGGCAGGAAAGGGAAAAACACAATACCGGCGGTATGGAATGATCAAAATATCATCTTACTGCATTTTAAAAATAGCAGGCAGCATTGATGCCTGCACAAGGCAGAGGCCCAGAACTAAATAATGGTAAAATTTGTTTTTTGTCCTGTCTGTATTTACAGTTATTGTTGGACATTGTGTAAGATTCTCCAGCACGTTAAAGGAACAGTTCGTCCAAAATACAATAAATGATACTTCCCACTTAACCCCTAGTGCAGTCTCTCCATTCAGATAGTTTCTGTGTGACTTGGCAAGGTTTCTCGTCTGTCTCCCTTCATCTCAATACAGCGGGGCTGGTCGGGATTATTTTGTGGGTTCATGATATGAAAGAGAAAGATTACATACCGATCATGTGACATTTGTCATGTTGCACGTTTAGTTTTGTAAAACATGCACTTTGGTTTTATTTGTAAAAGAAAGACCTTTTTTTTAATGTGACAAATCTAGTACTAGGACTAGGACATGTTTGTTACATATGCAAAAACTAACTGTAATGACATTTAAATGTAAAAAAAAAAAAAAAAAAAAAAAGATTGAAGGCTTTTACTTATGTTCAAGTAAATGAACTTTGTTTTGGGATCAATATCAGCAAATCAGGCTTTTAAAAAATCAGCAGTTGGGATTGGCCTAAAATTTGCAATCACTGTATCGCTAATCTATGGTATTGAGGAGCAGGGAGACAAGAAGATCACAACAGATTGGAAACCTTGCCAAATCACACAGAAACTATCTGGATGGATAAAGTGCACTAGGGGTAAATGGGGGAAATAAATCTTTCTGGGTGAACTGTTCTTTTAAAAGCAAGAGGGTTTGCTGTGTCTTCATCTTTCCAGGTGAAAGCAGAAGTGTGTGTTGTGTTCCCGCTATGAAACGTGGCCAATAAGCAACAAAGCCGCGGCGGGCTTTCTCGCCTGTGATGGCTGACTTCCTGGAGACGTTAAAAACCAATGATTCACACAAACTCGCCGTCTAATGGGCTTTCAGAGGGCCTTCCAGGACACAATGACTCCGTCTGTCTGGCTCTGTGATAGACACTTGCATTCCACATGATCCACCGTTCCCCAAAACCAAACACACACACACACACACACACACACACACAAGCTCTTCTCACACGTGCACACAGCCCCTGCGACTCAGCATTCAGTCCAGTTTCCAGCCGTGAAAGCGCGGTGTCTTTGAAGGTGGGGAGTCAGACTGCAGCTTTTGGCTGTGGCAGCATCAAATCCCAGCAGCCAGAGAATCGGGGTCAGGGCCAAATTATCTCCCAAAGGTTGAGAGAGACAGGGGAGAGGAGGATGAAAAGGAAGGAGGGAAGAGCGGGAGAGGAGGGGGAGGAGCGGAAAAAAAAGATGGGCAGAAAATTGGAAAGAGACAAGGAAGAGATGGAGAGAGAGAGGGAGATGGGGATTCTCCTCGCTACCAGAGAGGCCATCGAGTCCCATCAAGACTGAGGGCAAGCGCCATCCCCTGCAGATGAACAGCAAATGTGTGTGTGGGTGTGTGTGTGTCAGTGAAAGAGAAAGAGAGGGAGTGGAGGGAGTGATAGGAATAGAGACAAGTCAATAGGAGCGATGTAATGGAAAGTAACCCCACCTGAAGTCAGCGTAATCCACTTTTCTTTGCAGAAAAGACCTTTCAGGGCTGATTTTTACAAAAAACTCAGAGTCGTATCAAACTGGTGTGAGTATCAGAAGATAGTGTTGTTTAAGGGAAAATATATCAGTTGATGTTTTTTCCTGACAGCATGGCAGATTTTGTTTATATTAATGGCCGCTTGCCTCATTATGATTGCCAACTGAGGATGAAAGTTCAGCCTCATTTTTATTTACCACTACACTGCTAGCAGACAGAGACTCAGAGCCAGAGAGAGTGAGGTCACCAGCCCAGCCGGCAGTCCAGGCTGCAGCAGCTCACCTTGTTCCCTATGGCTTTCTTGGGTGGGAAGTTGAAGGCGTCGACCTGTGGGAACTGAGTTCGCAGGTGGTTGTGGAGCTCCCTGAACTCGGTGTAACGCCTGTACACGTTCCACTCGTTGTCCAGAATACGGATGTACACCTGTGGACAGGTAGGGCACACACCATCATCATCATCATCCTCATCATTATCATCATCATCAGCAGCAGCAGCATGTCTTGACTTTGCCAAGTCGCCAAACTTACAACTCAACATTTTTATGCCATGCTGAAGCCAAATTCTGCCGGTCTTGGACACTCCTGTGAAGAGAGTTTAAATCTTAAATAAAGTCAAAATAAAATAATCCACTGCAAAAGTACCCCTCCTTTCATGTTGAGAAATGTTGAGATTAGGCGAACAGCACTTGGAAAAATCAGGCTGTGTCCATCATCAGCAACAGCAACAGTGATGTAATGTAAAACTACACATCATTATCTCCATTAATAATCACCATGGTCACTGTGACATTTGAGAATGGAAACATCAGCCTGAAATAACAAACCAGTTTGATTGTCATCATCAGACCACTTCCAAAAGGGTAAAGGGGAAAAATATTTCATTGAGGTTGTTTTGTGCTGCACATTACACATTTATCATTAGGTTCTTACACTTAGAACTGGTGGAAAATGCCTTTCTTTCATCCTTCTGTATTTCTATTTTCTCTTACACATTGCAACACAGAGCAAAGACTGCCTATAGATGTTTTGACTATGTTGCCACCATTTCCATGCACCATTAGCTGCTTTGTTCAGACACAATTAAGAGGGAGCAAGGCGGAAGGCAGACGGGGGTAGAAGGGGAAAAAGAAAGGCAGAAGGGTCCTATTTTCACAGCAGCAAACAGGGAAGAAAAGGAGACAAAAGAAAGAGAGGAGAGAGTTTTGAGAAATTCCTTTGACAATACCCTCCATTAGACTACAACAAAGTGCAGATTCAATTCAGGTGCACAAAAACACAAATTGATTTAAAAATTGACAAGGACTAAATAGGCACAGCTTTTCCATGCTGGGCAAATCACAGCACAAAGTAAACAAAAGGCAAAAGGCAAGAAGAGCAATATGAAAAACATCAAGAGCAACAAGAAACAGCATGCCATTATCCTCAATTGTCCACAGCACAAACACATCCAACTCCCCGAGCCCTATAGAGCCCTGAATGTGTCCATCATCCGTCATCATCAGCAAGAAGTCAGACACAGCTGTTTTCACTTACATGATACAAAACAGTATGGAAACAAAGCTGCTTTCCATGCAACCTCTAGATGTCTCCTCTCAGCTGAGGTTGCTCAGAGATGTACAGTAGTCAGCCTATTTTTTATAGTGTTACTTATCTTTTTTATATTAACTTTTTATACTTAAAATCCTCACTCAGACTCGAGGTCAGATAAAGTTGACTGAGCATGCATGCTCTTTTTTTTTTTTTTTTTTAGGAATGCTTTGCTTCATACTCACACAGCTACACACATTCACACTTTACAGCCACAGTCTAGACGACGGCTGCATGAGCAGGCTCCAATAAGGCAGCTTGCAGTTTGGGATGTAGGGACAAGTTGTCAAGAGTTTAACTAATGGGTCTGGGATTTCAAATCTCGACAACAAACTGCAAGTGTTAACAGTGCACTTGGTAGTCATATTAACTTCAGTTATAACGGACAAGCAGAATTTTCATTTTGGGATGAACTATTCCTTTAAGTGGTGATAACAAGAATACATGACAAAATATGAAAAACATTTTGATTTCAGAGTGCTGTTTAGAAAGACTGACACTGCCAGCTGACCTGAATGTCTCATTCGTAATATTTCTGCATCAGTGCTCAGCAGTGACAGACAAGTATGCTTGTCTGGACATTTTAAAGTAATGAAAAGCTATCAGACAAAATTTTGCACAGTTTAGTTGAACTAATGACCGCAGTTTCACCTCTACTCTACAGCAAGTAACCAGATGCCAGTTTTTTTTTTTTTTTGTTTTTTTTTTCCAACCCAGGCTTTTACTGTGGCAATTCAACCCTGACTTTCCCACTGGCAGTTTGTCCTTACAAATGCATATTACATGGGTGAGCTTTGTTCAAACCCATAGAATTTTATTTTAAATTCTGGTGGAGATCCCGAGGTTTCCAATGATGCCAAATGTCCTGTCCTGCTGAATTACAGAGAAATGTGTATAAAATGATGCCAAGACATCTAAATCTTTTCTCTTGAAAATGTGAAACCATGAAATAACAACATCTTAGGTTTGTTAGTTCACTCAAAAGAAGTGTGATATAGCTTCAGTTACGCGCTGCAACCAGCAGATACAGACTACAGCATGTATGTGACATCGTACAATATGGAAAAAATGTGCCTTTGTCCAGTTGTATTGCTTGGCTGAAACAAACTGCATATAGAGCAGCCGTGCTGAAGGAAAGGTCTGGTATCCACAGGATGACAGTGGTGGTTGACGAGATCGGAGCAGACAAGGGGTCTAATGGACTGAAGACTTGTCATCTCTGCACTTTCTATATGGCCCAGAGAAGCACATCTAACTTTTTACCAACTTTGATTTTTGCAAGTTGGCAAAAGCGCTGAGTTGATGTAGTGTGTGTGTGTGAGTGTGTGGATCAAAGTGAGGGAGGGAGTTTGTTCAGCCGACTAACCTCAGGACTAGTAAAAGGTGCTTTGACTTAATGCTGGATTCCATTGTAGGACAATACATCAAACACTATCAATAATAAAACAAAAGTCCTGTCTGTTCACACCTTGAACAATCAAACTTTCAGCTGGTGATATATCACAGCAAAATTAAAGGAATTTTATCAATGTCAGCTGCTGAGTTCAGCAGCTAGATTAATGTTTAAATCATCCAGATCAATATTATTCAAAACTTTAATTGGATTTATTTTTTTTTAATATGAATGAGCTACCTGACATTTCAATATGAGACACCTTCATAAACTCACACATCCACACATTCTCAAATACTGACAAATTAGTACAAAATCTGAGTGTACATCTATCTGCACACTTGACTAACTTATTCTGTGAAAGTGGAAAATCTGAGGGCTACATTGAGAAATAAAAATCAACGACAAGACATTTAATAATGCACTGCATACATTTTTGATGTATGGAGTGCATTATTAAACATCCGAGCAAAGCAAACAAAAGGTATTTGACTGTGCAATCCAACATCCCATATATCCTGCTGAGATACAGCCTGTTTAACATAAAGCCCTGTCAAAAATGACAAATGACTGGCCATAAAGCCTGCATGGTCCTTTGTCAAACAAAGTAATGGATTTTGGCGATGTTTAACTTTTTGCATGCGCCGTGTGTCTTGCTGACACAGAGCGGCATGATTCACCGACCTCTCAGTGGGTGTGAGGCGTACATGTTTGAGTAAAATGTATCTTCAGGAAAAGAAAACTTCACCGTGTTTTGACAGGTTCACATAATGAAAGCACTATATCACTTATTCACAGGCCTAAACGTAACACTTCAGTGGACGTGTGTGGCATTTATTTGACTAAAATAATGCTCCATAGCAAAATAATTTTGACTTTGATTCACATGTTACACAGCCACATACTGCCTGTCTCATGGGTCGACATAATGAACATCAATGACTGCATTACAACATAAAAGATCCGCTGATGAAGTCATTCGTATAGCGTGTCTGTTCTCCTTCAGACATCAAATGGCTCCTCACATACGGCAGCATTAGCAGAGCAAGCTTAATCCACTTTAGACGGTCTCATTGGCATACTTATTTATGGCAACACATTAGCCTCTACACACAGCTACCAGCTTCTTCCTCCTTCCTAATCACAAATTAAGTCTTTCATTATCTGCTTGCGAAATCGGGGCGACGTCCAAACTGCAGCACCGATGAATATTTGAGGACCAGCGCTGTGATTTTAGTAATAAAAGCCATCTTCAAACAAGGCCAGTCCTCTTATCCCGGTTCACAGCCAAGAGGAGACCTCGTGGACAAGATCCGATGGGTTTTGGCTATTGTTAAAAGCTTAACTGTATTGGATAAAGTCCTCTTGTCTGTATATAAATGTCTTAGGAGGATATTTGAGAGAGCATAATAATATGCCTGATAAAAATATGACCTGATAATGAGCCAACATAAAAGGAAAACTCCACCATTGTTCACTCTTACATTGCTAAATGTCACCAATATATGATGTTCAACAAAGTTATTTCATGCTGAAGTGTTGCACTTTACTTTTTTCAGTGTATCCACTCTTCCTCAGCCTGCCTTGTGAACTTCTACTTCAGTTACTGATATCCTACATTTCCCAAAATGCTGTTCAAAAACATCCCGAGGAGGGCTGATAAATTTGCTGCATGCAGCAGTGGCTTATAGTTGTAGTTGGAGAGTACTGCGATAGAAGAGTGAAGTGTTGAGAAAAAGTGTGCCATTCCTAATCATCATGGAACTTGTGTTGTGGCATTCTGGTCTATTGAGGCTGAAGCAGGTGGTGAAAATGGTTTCTGTGCCTCTCCTATGATGGATTTCTCCCTGTATGATTGCTGAATGTTGGTGCAGAATAGCAGCTCTAGAAAGAAGTCTTTGCTCTTTGATTCTGAGGGATGGACAACAAAACCTGATGTTTACTATTAATGTTTCAGAAAAATCACTGCTATCAAACTGCATTGTAGCATGAACTGGAAACATCTCAATGTGATGCCATGTTGTCGACATGTGGAATAAAGATACACTACAATGTAGCATAATGGGACTAGAAATGCAAGTTACATCACCAATATCTGTTTTTAAGTGTGTCAGGGTGGATTTTTCCCTTAGGAAGATGCATAACTGTAACAGTAATGAGTCATGTGCTTTATAATCATACCATCAGTTTTACTTTGTAGAAGCAAAAGAGGATTTTGAAATAAAACTCTCAAGTTTCAAGGATATTTTAGATGGGCTGTCATCATGTTCCTGCACCACAAAAGAGCAAAAATGCTCCTGTCACTTTCAAGAATTACTTTCATTGCAGAAACTGTGATCATCCTGGTCCCTAGCTGTTGTTTTTATTCTGTCACACCATTAAAGTCCAATGCTGAGCTTTATTTAGATGCTTATTTTAGTCGGATGGAATCATTTGTATAGATCAGCGGTGACATTTACAGCACAATATTATTATGCGAGTGAGGGCTAAGAGTAAGGAAAGGGCACTCTTACTTTATGTTGATATTCTGTTTATTAGTGTGCCTACTTTAGCAAGTCTCTCTCTCTCTTTCTCTCTCTCTCTCACACACACACACACACAGTCTTTTTTATTTACTTATTCTTCCTCCTCTTTGCCTGGACATCTTTTCAGTACTTAATTAATTTAACTCTCTCACTGCTTGAGCTGTCAGCACCAGTCAAACTTCAACACATTTGCTTACATTACCACACCAACACTACCACTACTACAACTTCTATAGCTACTATAAGTCTCACTTCAGCTACTACTACAGCAACTACTGCAGCTATTAATTTTACTACTAATAAAACCGGTCCTTGTACTACTGCTGTTACTACTGTGACTTCTACTAATGTTTTTACTCAAACTATTACTGCTGTTACCACTTTTAAGACTTCTTTCACTACTGCTCATATTACTACTGCTTGAACCATTATTACCAGTTGATCAGTGTATTGATAATTACACAACTTGTGGCTGACAAATTGCTTAATCATCAAATTCTAAAGACACTTGGACCCTTTCTAATAAATTCAACTTTGTATTTTTTCAAAGAAGCACAAACAGTACACAAATTTTGTTCTTGAATGTGCGTGTGTGTGTGCGTGTCTAAATGTATCTACAAAATGCCAAATACAATAAAATAAAATTTAAAAACACAAAAAATAAGAAACTGTGCCTGTATTCAATCGGCCTGTGTAGAGGTTCATTTATTTATTAGGATCCCATTAGCTGACACCTTGGTGGCTGTTAGTTTTTCACAGGTCCACACTCACATTCATATCAATGCACTACTTAAAGTCTGCATGCGCATACATCAAATATGGGAAGAAACCACAGAACCCATTGTAAACCCACACAAGGACAGGCAGGACATGCAAACTCAGAAAGCAATAGGAACTATGAAAGCACAACTTTATTGCCTTTTCCTGGTTAGTGGATAAAGTAATGTAGCCTCCTGAGGGATCCAGCACTCCCAAGTTAAAAACATGAATTTGAACCTTGCATCTATGGAAGAATATTGCTGTTTTTTCTTTGTGCGACATTTAACCGGGTTTTTAGCCTGAGCTTACTCCAAAAACCAGGCGGAGGCAGAAGTAATGGTGAGTCATGGTGAGAGCTGCAGAGAGCGCAGATGACAATGGTGTCTCCCTCCCTGCTGTAGCTTTCTGAGAAGACCCCGGTCTGTTGTTCCCCGATCTGACAGGCAGGGTAACTGTAGGAGTCCAACTGTGGTAAAAGCTGTGTGCAAACCCATTTACAGCTCCACAGGAGCCACAGAGAAAGCCCTCTTGCTCACTTCACAGTTGGAAAACTCTGCAACCGCCAGGCATAGACACAAAATGGCCGACTGCTGACCTGACCAGTGTATGATTTCACTTGGATGACTGGAGCTAGATCAAAATCTGACATCTGTTTCCGATGTGTTTTTGCTGATGTCATGAAGCTGAGCACTAGTTGATGGTCTTTAACGATCACAGACAGAGACAGAGAGGGTGTGAGCAACAAGAAAGAAAGACAGAAAGACAGAAAGAAACAAACAAAGGCAGAAAGAAAGAAAAAGAAAGAAAGGAAGGAAGAAAGAAACCTACAGCAAAAAAACTACCCTGGATGAGATCATCTTGTGTCATTGGGCATGCAAATACTCAATACTGTGGAAGCACTTAACTGTGGTGTTGTGTGTGACCCCGTCTGCCTGCTGTCAACTGCAGCAGAGGCTCTTCATACCTGTTGGAATAATTAGCCTACATGATCTGAGCCCAACGCAGTTCAGATTGAGAATTATAAACCCTAAATCAGAGATTTTACATGTCAGAACTTCGGTCCACATTCAGGTCCAGCCTGTACGTCCTGTTATTAATATAGTGTTATGAAATGTAACGTTTTCTGTTTTGTGTATTGTTGCTGCCGAGTTTACACTTTGACGTTACACCAGAGAATTTGCTTTTGGGGTGTTGCATAGCTTTTATTGGGCTTACAGTAATGTAAGAAGTAGAGATGTTAATTGTCAGCTTGAGGTCCTAGGAAGGTCCAAGGCACTCAAGTAAAGTCAAGTAAAGAGCCTTTAATACAGTGGCTGGTTCACTGAACAATATAAAACCTTAAAACTCTGACAGGACACTCTAATGTGTTTCGGCATGAGCCTTCATCAAGGAGACGGCCCAAACACAGACCTTAACAAACAACATCATACAAAATGAGCTGGCTGTTAACAGGTAGTATATATAGGGTGGAGCTACCTTTCCAATCTACCAATCAGTGGGTTCCACCTAGTACCTTACCTCGAGTTTCCTTTCAAATCTGTCCAGCGGTTGGTTGAAAATGCATAAAGTGAGAAAAAAAAAAAAACAATGATGAGAGGTAAGGGAAAAAGAGAGGTAGCCTGAGAGAGAGAGCAAGACAGAGAAGAGAGAGAGAAAGAGGAAAGAGACAGAGACAATCAGAGAGAGAGGGTGATTACTACCCTGACTACAGTAAAAGTGTTTATTTTGGAACGCCGCTGCTCCTGACATCTCACACAGTTAGATACTGAGAGGAGCCTGCAGATCCAGATGAGGAGGAGACGAGGAGGAGGAGGAGGAAGAGGAAGGGGAGGGAAGAGGAGGGGGAGGAAGCAAATGCTTTAAAAAAGAAGATAAAGAGGAAAAAAATGAGGAAAAATAGGTGGAAGAGGGAGGGAGGGAGATGAGGAAATAGACGAGGACAGAAAAGAGACTGGGCATTCATTTGATGTCTGCGCTTGCTTTTAAATGATACGACTGACTGAAGGGAGACATGAATAATTGAATGAGTCGGTCCACAGTAATTCAACAAGCAAATGAACAAATGGTTGTGAACATCACTGTGGTGACCTGATGAGGCAGTGGGTGGCACTTGAACCTTAATAACTAGCAAGGACAATGCGACTACAATATGTCATTTAAAGGTTTAATGAAAATAGAGGGTGTACTGGATGTCGAGGAGGGATGAGTGGACGTAAAGGGGACGGGTGAAGGTGGAAGGAGGATGGTTAGGCTGGTCTGGGAGCAACTGAAGGTCAGGCAGAGGCAGACTCAGCATGGGGGTTCCACCTGAACTGATTACAGACTTCTCAAAGAGTCAGATTTACATTCAGCTGAGTGTTGACTGATGGAGATCATTAAGATTGTCGTAGATGTAGGTGTGATATGCCTGCGATGACCAGGATGGTTTGATCTGAGATGCCCAGACTGGCTACTGTGGACGCTGCGCCATTATGGAAAGAATGGCTTGAATAGTGTTTTGAAGATATGCCTGAAACGCAGAGCACTTTGAAAAAAAAAAAAAAACACCTCTGGAACCAGAATCGAGTGGCCATTCTTCCTGTTTCTGTGAGGAGGAGTGGGTGTTTAGGTGATGGGTTGATGGCATAGCTAGAGCTTGTTGTCGTTGGTCAGTGGCTTGTATGGCCTGAGACAGGAGTTGAGGCGGTAAATGTAGATAGAGAAAGAAGCTCCCAGCTGGTCTGATTTACTCCTTTGGAATATGAAAGAATATGAGAGAGTCACAAGTGTGAATGGTGATGTCGAATAGACCGGAGGACGAGGAGCATACAGGCAGATGAAGGAGTAAATTCAAAGCACCTTAGGAAGTCAAAAAAGTCAGCAAGAACATGGACTCTAGGGTTAAGTTCACCATAGGGGATATGTAGCCTGAATGAAGAGAACGAATGCAGAGGCTGAGAAAATCAGCAGTGAATAGCAAACTGTGAGAACAGGCTCCAGTTTTCATAAAAGTAGCATTGTAACATGGGAATGGGAGGTAGAAGGACAATAGCCGCCAGCGACTAGTTTGATGAAGAAGTTGATTCCTGCTAAGTAGGTCTGGATGGTGGAAGACTGGATTTTTGGATGAAATGAGCATGGGTGACAAAACTGCACCTAGACATAGTGTCCAGGGAGGGGAACAACAGCTATGTAGCGTGATATGCCTTGAAACAATTAAAGCTGGTTAAGTAGGCTGAGGGAGCGCTTGGGGCGAGGCTTTTAAGTATGGCTTCTTGTGAAGTGTTTGAGAGGTTTCCCAGCAGTGTAGCTACTTGAATGTTGTGGCTGAAAATGGTGGGACTCATGTGGGATGAAAATCTGATTCTGGGTCCAGGTGTCTGAATTTTCAAAATGAGAAACAGGACGATGGATCAGCAATGTTGTGGTAACCAGGATTGTAGGCAGTCCAGATAATGAACCGGAGTCAGACTGAGATTAATGTGAGTCTGCAAAGGAACTCCATGATGTCTGGAGAACGAGATGAACCTTTGTTTAGGATCTGTGGCATTATCAGAGTGAATAAGTCTGGAATTCCTTGGCAATTCACAACCCTGTGTTTTGGGAGTAGGTAGAAGTGACTGTGAGCCACAACTCCAAGGGCTGGGTTCGCTTTTGATTTACCACCATCTTCCATTTTCATGGAGGTTGCCAGTACTTCCCGCAGGGGGATATAAAGACTGTTTATTTGTTGAACTATACACTGTCATTGGCCGAGCAAGACTTTGCTTTCAAGCAGCCTCGGTTCTCCTATCATACATGGCTAACTATCCCCGATCCACCAATAAAAGCTGAGATATTTATTTTGGCAGATAAAATAAAGGTATTCACCTTTAGTGTGTCCTACATGCTCCGTCTCAGCTCACGGAAGGCTGCTGGAGGTTTATGAGGTGGAGGTGAGCTCTTAAAACACTGGGAGGCTTATAAGGGGGGAGGCCTCACCTCAAATCTGCCTCACCAATTACCTTAACCTTGACTTGTTCTCCAACAGCAAAAGGATTTAACATGAGGTAAATCATGGGCAACTGGTGAGCGAAAGCAGGTACTTTAACACTGAGATATTAAGGAATGAAATTTCTATTGCACTTTAAACCCTAAACAAGTCGCAATCTCTCTCCTCCATTACAAAAACATCCTCCAAGAAGTCTGATTCCTTGGCATGCATATTAGCCATTGCCAGCTTTTGTTTTGCTTCCATTGGTCTTCCATACACTGTGTGAAAATACCGAGGAAGGTCAACTCACTTTCAAGGAGGAAGGTTGTGTGTTCTCATTAAAATGTATTAATTGCAAGTCAGAGAGAGTGTGCAGGACATTTTTACACACATTTCATGGGCTACCTGGACCTTTCCTTGTTATTTAAATATTATCCTTAGTGATTATTTATATATTCTGTTAGCATTAGTCTGAAAGTGAAGCAGAATATTTTTGACTTTAACTAGAAGAGAATATCAGTCACATTGGAATTGCAAAATCTGAACTGCAAAATTACAACAATGTCAAAGGACCTAAACCAATTGTTCTAAACTAGTGGGCTGCAGTCCAGAGATGGACCACAGGCGGATTCTGAGTGGGATAAAAACTGCACTGCACACTGAATTGTAATAAATATGAGTTCATATTGAACCTGGCTTTACTGAAGATGAGATAACATGACCAGGCTGTAGTTCAAGAAAAAGTCTCTTCTCTTTATCCTTTTCAGCAAACTGATATGTATTGCCCTGTTTCTATTGTTTTCAAGGCCTATTAACATATTACTGCTCTGTAAGAATAAAACAATTTTGAAGGTTTAATCTCTAGTTGCTGTTGCTATTATTTTTTTAATTATCATTATGTCATTGGGCTTTAAGTCTTCATTGCACTGTGTTGATTTTGTGTTTTTACAATTTGTGCATGAAAGCATTATGGATCACTGCACTTTTCATTTTGCAAAATAAAACTGAACGGCTGTTAAATTAGCCTATGTCTGGACCACGGCTTAATGGCTAAGAACAAATGTGGACCCTCAAGCTAGACCAGTTGAGAATGACTGACCTAAATCCCTTTCATTAGGATCCACTTGTAAATTTAGTATACATGTGATACAACAAAAAGCACCCATTTCAATCAAGTATCAACTTTTTAGACGACGTGCATTTTCTTCTTGCTTAAGTTAAACACCGCTTAACATAGCAAAGGAACACTGAGTGGCATGTGTACATTTGAAGAGTGCCTCGCAGTCAGATATGAGATGGCTAAACTGTGTTAATCTGTGATGGACGTTGTTTTTATAATCCACTATCAAAGACTTGAGAAGGGGCATCAGGTGTGATTTCTGAGCCAATACTGGCCTGTTTTGGATGTCACTTGGGGGAATGATGGTGGATTTTGACACTGGGGTCCGGCATTTTAATTATAAACCTGACTGGCCACCCACAGGATCACCACCAGAATAACAGGGCCCTAAACCTCACACTCAATATCTCGGATACTGCTGGGTTAAAAAAAAAAAAAAAAAATTGCAGGCCAAAAAGTCTGCAAGTTTCAAGCAGCAATGTCGCAGTAACTACACATCACAGATACAAAAAGAGACACCCAAGGCGACTTGCACCACTTGTGCAATTAGTGCTATTTAGTATAATACTGATTTTGTAATGTAAGAATTCCAAAAAAAGGCATGTTCTGTGAAGTGTATGTTTTATTTTTTCAAGAAAAATAATAAAATTGCAGTCTGCAGTGGAGCTTAATGATATGTTCTCTCTAACACCTAGAGAAAGACATATATGGACCAAAAAAAAAAAAAAAAAAAAAGACATCTAAATGCCCATGGTGAGCACACACACACACACACACACACACATACACCACGGGCAGGAACAAAACATCAGGAGGTTAACTGCTCATTGAGGCACGGCAAGCTGAGCATGCTGGAAAGATCAAATCTACCAAAGGGCAATCTGGCTTTGAAAGCCCTGAGGAAAGAACAGCTCTTTATTTCTCAAGTCCTCTCCCTCTCTTCCTCACACCGCGCACCATCAATACACCAGACACTGTAAGCTTTTTATCACTTGAGGACTCAGCACAAGTTAAGACCAGCGGGAGGGAGCCAGATATGAACGCTCCATGTCTAAGTTGGGAGCTACCTTGGAAAAACAGTCTCCGACGTCCCTGCAGGAGGAAAAAACAGGACAAGCCGACACTCTTATCTCTTCCTTTTATCCGTCAAGCTCACAATCTCTTCCCTTGATCTGTTATCTTCATCTTCCCGCTCCCTTTCTCCTGTCAGCTCCCTCATTCCCACTCCCCCTCTCTGTGTGTCCCTCCCAAAACCCTCATCCAAAACTCCCTCGCAGTGGGACACTATTTCTCTCTGCTCTTTCATGTCAATGAATGAGTCACTGGCAAGTCCTGAGGGTGGCTTTGAGCGCCGTAAGGAAGTCAGTGAGCAAATGAGTAAAAGTGAAAGTCAGAGTAAGGGGGGGGGGCAAGTGGCGGATGTACAGCAAAGTGGAGCTGAATGACAGAAAGAAAGAGGGAGGGGAAAGGGGAGGGATGAGAAAAATGAAGCTTGAAAGGCAGAGGGAATTAGAGACAAAAATGAAAAGGGGTAAATACGAAATTGAAAGTGAGACAGTGAGAAGGGAAAAGGAGCATTTTTAAAAACGGGTCAAAATAGCAGCAGAGCTGACAGTCAGAGGAGGTGAGGCAGCCTGACAAATTATGTTCCAGCCCAAGATCTAATCAGATGTCTTGAGGCTAAAGCAGAGATCATCAGACTTTCCCCGCGCAGCCAGCAGTATTCCCCTCCTATCCACCTCCGAGGGACAACACCATCCACCCAAACCCTGATTACGCTGACCGATCCCCACAGGGAGGGGAAAAAAAGGGGCTCAGCCGGTTTTCGTCTTCGTCTGGCCTCTCACATCCCGTTTCTGCCTGCTAACGATTCCCCTTTGAAGTTTTTATTGTAGGGCGGCTCGCTGATGAAGTGCCACAGCAGGACTTAACCTCAGATCTGACTGCGAGCCGCTCTTCAAATGCACACATGCCACTCAGTGTTCCTTTGCTATATTAAGTAGTGTTAAAAATCCGGGCGATATGAAGATACGAACGATGTTAAAGGGGGAAAAAAATACTGCACAGCACAATGACACAGCCCGCAGCACTGATCGTGAAACAGCAAAACACGAAATCCCCTGAACCATATCTCCAAGAGTTAGGCATCAATGCTGGGGAATGCTACTTTTAAAAGTAATTTGCTCAATTTTAGCATTGTCTATTGAGGAAAGTGCTGTGTTAGAGGCCCCTGGTGATGCCTTGCACATCTTGATTATTGTTGCTACCTTTGTCTTAACACTATAGGCATTGCACTGCATTATAATTAACTCTGCAGGGTGATAAAAGGAATGACAGAGATAGTGGGGAAAAACAGTGGGAATACTTATACAATGTTCAGGCTGCATTTGTCTCTCTCATAAGCATTTGCTGGCTAAGCTAAACACAAGTAGACTCTGCAGTAAACCTACACAGCCAAAGTGCACGTAAGTACATATTTATTTCAGGACAATCAGGTGAATCAGGTAAAAAAAAAAAAAAAAAAAATCTGCTGATGAGATGTAATAATCCCCCTTGCTTCCAATGCTAATCAACTTGTTTTGAGAGCTTTGTTGAATCAAGTGTCATTTTCTTGATCCTAGAGGGCTGATGTGCGCTTTTCTGCCTGGATTTAACATATTTAAACTTGTTCCCAGAAAAAAATCCTGACACAAGTGAAACTGCACTGAAAACAAGTGGGATTATCTCACTTCACTAAGTTTTTTTTTTTTTTAAAGGTCACAGCTTTGATCCCTACGATGCCAATGTGTGTCCATCGACAGCTCGTATGTGTCTTGTTGAAGTACAATTGAGCGAGACACTGCACACCAACCTGCCCGCTTGTTGTGAGTCACTCAGGATAAGAGCTCCAGCTAAGTGCCTAAAATGGAAATGTAATGTAAATGACTCCAGATTCAGCGGCTTGATGCTGAAATTGATGTGGTGCCCATGCTGGAATCTACAGCAGTAAAAGCAGCCTCGGTGCTATCCCGCGGGTGTTTAATCTGTGACTGATGGATGTGAGACCAAGACAGCGATTGTAATTATCATCATCATCATTGTAAAACATTCATCATTACCATCATCAACATAATAGTTATCTCCCTCCACCACCAACCAGTCATTTTCATAACCATAATCATTTCACATGCGCACACACACACATACGCACTTCCAAAGACTGCACACAGACACCAAGAAAAATGCAGACATGATCATCAGCATTGCCCTAATTAGAAAACAGACGGACCATCGGTCTTTCAATGCGATGCCGGCACATAGACATGAACACCCTGCATTTATACATATGGATGCATCTTCTCATCTGCATATCCATAGAGGCCCATCTCCATGCGGTCTGAGCCTCTGGCTAATCAGAGCCACTGAGACGGAGCCGGTCTGCATGCAAAACTAACCGCCTCGACAGCCATGAGTCTCCCAGGTTAACCCAGCTAAACCCAATGGTTAACATAGAAATGATATGAAGCGCTAACACTATTCCCACACTGCATTTCTCTAGAGGACAGCAGGCCATTGCAGGCAGTGGCGTTTGAATGAGTGTCAACGAGGACATCTCAATTATTCATCCGATGGCTGATTTATGTGGTTTTGTATGGTGCATATTAAAGCTTTGGGGCGTCCAAAGGTGGTTTATGTAACTGCTATTAATTGGAGGCCTCCATCGCTTTCCATCTTTGAATACATAAACAGCTGCACTTGTAAGTACTGTACTATGCAAGGAGAAAAGCATATACAGAAAAAATAATATATAGGCACTTAATGCATGTGGGTACACACACACACATGCACACTTTTTTCCCTACCTCTAAGAACCACTGCTACAATCATTATCATCATATTTAGAAATAGAATAAAAGAGGGAAGAACAGAAGGAGGAAAACAGGGTGTGAAAAAGTTACAGTTGATGTTATCCACTCTCATTAGCCTAATGAAATCAGGGAGAAGTTTGGGGACCTGACTGTGTGCAAGTTACACTCTCTGCTTTTCGCTGATCAAAGAGAATATCTCATTTGGAATATACATATATCTATAATACATATATACAGTATATATGTATAGCCAGCGAACTGTGGATCGAGAATGCTCGGTTGCCACTTTGGCATGGTGCCATTTATCTACCACACTGTACACACACAGCATTCGCCTGCGCTCTCTGCCCACAAGAGCACACGAGCAGCGGCAGGTCTTTGTACTTGGCTGGTGTGTGTGTGTGCGTGCATGCAAGTACATGCAGATTTCACAAAAAAAAAAAAAAAAAAAAAAAAAAAAGTGTGTGTGCAACGAACAATCCCTCATTTTCTCCTCTCTGCACAAAATAAATCTAAGAAATGCTCTTTTTGTCTCATGTGAGAGGCGGCGCGAAGATTTGTGTTTCACACACACACACACACACACGCACACACACACACGACAGAAAGAGAGGAGAGCGGAAATAGAGGAGGGAGGAGGAGGGAAAAGAAAGACAGAGACAGACACTCAATCCACCCTCTCACTATGAGTGGGGAAAAAGGAATAAGGAGGAATTGGGTAAAAGACGGAAAGGAAGGGGAAAGGAAAGTAGAAATGAAGGAGGTAGCGAAGAAAAAGGCAGAGTGATAAAGAGGGGAGAGGGAGGAGGAGAAGAAAGAGGAGATTGATGGGGAGGTGCGAATAAAAGATGGATATTGAAAGAAAGCAATAAAAGAGAGCAAACTGAATGGGGGGAAGGTGGAGAGATGGATGGTGATGAAACGCTAAATCCACGAAAGATGCATCAGAGAAAGTGAGTTTGTTGTGCCAGAACTTTGCACTGCCTCGTGTTTAAGTGATGACACTGATGGCTGTTAAATTGCATCCAGCTCGGTTGCCGACTGAAACATATTAAAAGAGAATAGAGGTGAGAATGAGGGGAGATATCCGTGATTCTTTATCGGTTCTGTCCTACAGGTCATTAAAAGTTTTGGAAGACGAAAACTCACCTCATGTCACAGCCATTACAAGTGGTGTGTGTGCATGTGTGCTCGGGGATGGGGGATGAATCGACTAAGACTAATCAGACTCCTAACGGCACCTTGTGTAGCTCTTTTCCCCCCTATTGCTGTGTGCCGCGTGCGACAGGAGGAGTTGTTTTTCAGTGTCAGAGCCGAAACAAACAGAAACAAAATCAAACCTGAGCTGCTGTCAAACACGGCACTGCCAGCAAATGTCTGGATGCTCGCCGTGCTATGAGGTCTCTCTGTTTAATGACCCTCGGCTCCAGGCTGGAGAGCTTGCAAATCACAGGTTAACTGAGACAGGAGGAGACACCAAAACTGGAAAAAATGTGGCTTAGCGGAGGTGAACCCCAATTTGTCAAGTAGCTTTCTCCACGCTGTCTGTTGTTGATACTCAATTTGTTGGACGTTTCTCTTCGGGAGTTTACTCTCAGCGCTGTGTCTCTTTACAGTTCCTGTTTGCCTGCTCATTTAAGCGCACATATGCTCCCACATCAGGTCATATAGGTGCAAATATCCACTGAGCGAGTGCAGAGTGGAAATGCGCACAGGCGAGACTAATGTGAGGCAAAGGAAATCATGTAAGAAATACACACTGATGAAAAATTGCAGGTGGTGTACTGGGCTGTGGGAAAATTTACTTCGTTTGCAAATATGTGTACACGGTGGCAATTGATGCCAGTGTGTTTTTACACTGTTTGTGCTTCGTACTGTACTGCCAGTAATGTCAGCAAGGGGAACCACATCGATCCTATGTCCATAACTTTTTACATTTACCAGGCGTGCGCAGTGCAAGAAACTCAAACATCACCTGGGATGTTGTCCTCCAAAAAAAAAAAAAAAAAAAAACATGCTGGATGACATGTCAACATGAGTAAAAGTAAGAGTCTGTACAGAAGCACTTCACACTAAATGAACCTGGAATGCCTTACCCAAGGAGCTGTGCCTGGCAAAGTCATTATCTTCCTTTAAATCATTTATTTTCATTCAACAGTCTTTTCATAATGCACTTTTATTCTGGTCTTTTTATTAGTATCCTTGTTTATATTGTGTGTCTTCTTGTATTGTTTGTCTTATTCTTGTATTCTGGATTTCATCGCTTGTTTATATTTGCTTGTTTTAATTATTTACGTTGAGTAAAGCACTGCAGTTGAATTTCACAAGAAAAGACCCTGGAAATATATTGTAGATGGTCAAATGTGCATCCCATACTTGCCAAATCTTCTAATTTTGCTGCCCCTCTCCCTCTGTTTTCCTGGGGTTTCAATCCCCCTGATTTTCTCCCACATTTTGAGCAAATTTCATAATGTGCCCATCCACTCTATTTGTTAGAAATAGTAGTGCTGTTTCTGAACGGCCCACCAATTACTTAAGAAAATACAGTCTGCATGGTTTCCTTATTGGCAGGTCTCTCTTCGCAGTATCTTGAAAGAGGGGAGATTTGTGTGTAATCGGTGATCATAAGTACACTTCCGTTGTGAACAGACAGGCTCCTGTTCGTGCAAGAAAAGACGCTTTTGCGGTGCTTCCACGTCCCGTCTGAACCTGACGTTAGTGAAGAAAAGCTGCCCACAGCTGAACTCTGCCATCCATTTGTCCCTCCTACTGCTGGCTACCACTGGCTTTATATTCAGCAATCAGCAACCTGAAATCAGACAGTAGCCGTCTGATGAAAGAGTTTCTCTGCCGAACAAAACTGCCCCAAAGCTAGAAAAAAAGTTTGTGATGTTTTATTTATTTATTTATTTTATTTTTTTATTTTTTACCAAATATCATGACTCATATTTATAGATTATGTAGATGGTACATGCTGAAACAAGTTGGGCCAGTGGCTAGACAGACCTCCCAGATTTCAAATGAGTTTGTATCGCTGTGTTACATTTGATTATGATTCATTATGATTGATTATGAGAGGCACGGAGGGTGCACGGGCTAATGCAAACAATAATACAACAGGCAGATGTGATGAAAAACTTTGTTGAAGGGGGTTTTTAGAATGAGTTTCAGCGAAAACTCCCAGATATTTAACCCTTGGAGGCAGCCTGGAGTGAAAAGGCCAGGAGGCATAATTCTGTTTTGATGTTTGCCTGATGCAAATGGAGAGAACTCAGACAGAAAAGCAGATATCAAAAAGATACAGAATCAAAAAATGTCTCTTTCTGCTTGCAGTTCTCATCCTTGAATGATCCACCTTACATAATCATTTTCAGGGTTATGGGAATATTTTGTTCTAGGTTCTAGGGCTGTACACGACTTTGAACTGCCTCAGTCTAATCAGATTCGGCTGCTCGGTTTGTAATTTGCTGACATTCTGGCAGTCAGAAAATGCATTGGCACAGGTTTCAGTGTTGATAGACCACGTCGGTAAAAATCAATTGAATCATAATCGAATACAACAGAGATATACAAACTTATTTGAGCATTTAAAACCTATAGAATACATTAAGACAGCTGGGGTTTTAATTGCCAGATCATTTGAATCACCAAGTGGTTTTGTCGGAACAGTAAGGCATTAATAAGACAGCAGAGAGCGTTATCAGGTTTAATGAAGCTCTTATAACTTCCTTAGTTTTTTTAAACACTGGGAAATGGAACAGATTGAATTATTAAACAAATTAAACAGCTGTGTACAGCCGTAGTCCCTTTTAGTTTTTCCACTACTTTTTCAAACAGCACCGTCTATGAAAGATGATTTGACATGTTGACTTTAAGGGGGCAGTCCTAGTTACGTCTGGCGCTGTGGTTCTTGTAATGACAGAAGGAGTGTGTTCTCCTCATTGTACTTCTAAGAAGTCGCCCTGTACAGTGACGTTGGCTAACTGCCAAAGACGTAAATTTGCACACATACATATAACTCCATGGTATCATGACAATGCACAGCCACCCACGCATCTTTTTGTGGAAGACGAAAAGGAAGCGAGTTCCTCCGCTGCTGTTGTACTCCTTGCAACAGACAACACCAGCTCACAACACACAGGTAATAAACACACACACACACACCAAATGCCTCCTTCTATCCTTTGACAGCATGCAAAACCTTCCCTCCTCTCATAATAGCCTCTATTGTTGGTATTGTGTGGGAGGGAGACACTGATTTGCCGTGGCTGGTCTAATTATCTCATTATGAGTTCAGAGGGGGAAGAGAGGCGCAGGGAGGGATGGATGGAGGGATAGAGTGATGGGGGGATGAAGACCCAGAGGGAGGGTGTGCCACAAAGAGCAAAACCCCAGTGATAATAGAGCAAATCCATCAGTCTCTCTCTCTCTCCCTCTGTCTCTCTTCATCCATCCACCGGCCTTTCTGGGCTTTAGATGGAAGTCATTTCGTAGAGCTTGGAGAGAAAGGTGGCTCTGAAGAAATGCAAGGACAGGAAATGGAGTACAAGCTATTTTACCCCCGCTATAAAGTCATGCAATCTAGCAGCAGGGAGAGAGATGGAGGTGGGTGGATATGAAGGAGGTGGGATTAGTAGGCTGAGTAAGTGAATGAGAAAGAATAGAGCTGAAAGAACAGGAGGCAGAGAAAGAGCATCACAACCTTTGCTCTACAACAATTCCCTAACCCTCGCTCTCTATCATTCTCATGTCAGCAAAACCTCCGATCATTGAAACCTTTATTTAGACAGGGAATACTCACAGAGAGCAAGCGCTCTTTTTCAAGAAAGCCTTATTTACAGTAGCTACATGAGATCAATAACACTGAAGTAGATTCATATACATCGGGCCCTTTTCCACTGCACAACAACTGGCACTAGATGTGGTTATAGTTACAATTTGTGTTTTAGAGATGGCAGATTTTTAAAACACAAATGGCTGAATGTTACTGAAATTTATTTTCATGTTTTCAAAAACATATGTAATTTTATTTTTACTCGACAGTGGTCAGGCTCACACTCTTAGTCCACTTTCAGCATAGTGATGAGTTGGAATTGTAACTCTTGTAAGAAAGCACCAGGGACAATAAAGTTAATATAAGGTAGAACTGGCAGCAGGTGAATGTAAAATATCCCCATAATCAAGCATGGATGTTTTTTCTGTTTTCAAAACAGAAGCATGTTTATTCCTAATTCAATAAAGCCTATATGTTTTCTACATGAGCTTTAAAAGTCAAGCTACTATTACGCCAGATTTCCAGATATTCCCAGGTATTTATGGCTCTCATGTCATGGACATGTTGAAGTGTCGGATTCAGTCTTTTCTCTGGGTGTGTTTAGCAGCAGCATACAGCTGTTAGCGAGGTTATTTTGAACCAAGAGGTTGCCGTGATCCAAGTTAGGCTTTGGCTTCTAGCTTTGCCATTCACTCTAAAAGCTCTCCAAAATCCTTTCTGGCTTGGGTTATGGCTCATTGCTCTCTTTGTGGCTTCAATTTTGCAAGCATATGTGTACGTGTCTGTGTGTGCCAGTGAGAAATTTTTTTTTTTAAAAAAAGGAAGAAAAAGTCAATACACATGCCTAAGGACTTTTTAAAGAGACCCCGCCCAGCCCCAGTGGCGCTCTTCAGTCTTTAAAGGTGTACGCTCAGTGATCAATCATCACAACACTCTTACCTCAACAACAATGACTCTGCTAAACTTGGCCATCCATTAGCCTGTCTAGGAACAATAGCTGTTTCCATAGGGAGCCATTAGACGAATAGACGAATACAGCTCTGGGAAGTGGAGTATCCGATACAGCAGATGGTCTGCACTTTATTCCATATCCAGAGCTGGATAGCAGTCTCACACAGGCCGTAGGTAAAAGGGAAAATCATGTCAAATCAATGTTACAGATACGTACTGTAGTGGTCAATACACCTATCTAAAATTGATCAAAACTACAAATAGGCATTGGATAGTGGATCTTTCATGGCACTGGCCAAAATGTGACAGGAAAGGGCTGGATGGTGTTTGTGATCAGTGTCATACATAATATGGAGAAGAAATTTCTAGTCCTAACCATTTTACTTTTGACGTGGGTTTCCATTCAGTTGGTTTTCACTGCACCGTGTTGAGCAGAGTAGCTGTGAACCCTGCAGTGCAGCACTTATATATCATATACACTACTATCTATGGTGACCTGTATGTGCATCTGACCTGTTCCCATCACTTCATCTCAAAGCAGCAACATGGAAAGGTAAAATGGTCGAAAGCTTGGCCTCTCTTTAATAAAACAGACAAAGACAGCTGGACATAAATGCAACAGGGCCATTACATGAAAAGGTGAAAAATACATTAAATCTGATACGACATCTCATTACTCATGGTACTCATGACCACTATGGGTAAATTTAAAATTTGCAAATTGCATCCTATTTATGAAACATATGTGTCTATGATACTTTTTGGTAATAGTGTAATATATATATATTTTGATACCAGGACAAAAAAGGCACTGTTGAGAGGCCCACATAAACAACAGGAACAGCATTATTACTGATATTGATAACTTCTTATCCATGTTCACCCCTAGTGAGCACTGGTCATTGTCTAAAGTGAGGCAGGTATCTGGATATTCCACTCTCCTCGGTATCATAAGAAAATTATTTGAATGATGTTTGATTAAAGCACCTCAGGAGTCAGTGACCTCGCTGACCACCTGTTGATAAAATAATTTACACCGCTATGCCGGAGGTCGCGGGCAGCCGGTCTGACTATGACGAGTCCTACAAATGTGCACTTTTATGTCAGGGCTGTTACCTCATGCACTCATGTAGGTAGAGCTGAATAAATAAACCACCTAATTGCAGGGAGCAAGCCATATTTCTCCAACACTGCAGTCCAATTTGAAAGTGAGACGAGCTAAAGTGCAACATTCATTTTCACGGTGCCACCACAGTGAAAATGCGACTAATTTTGCATCAGCTTTGCTGAAGAACACTGAGGTGTTTTTTCCACCCCGTGGCTAAAGCTGCTGAAGGGCTGACACTGACCCACCAATTTGATTTTGGTGCCAGGCAAGAATGAGAGGAATTACAGCGTTGCATCTCATTTGCTGTCGTTGTGCCTCTCTTCTGTCGGGTGGCTGGAGATAATTTCACACAAAAAGGTGTCATACAGCGCTCAGCTCCAGCCTGAGTTGTGAATTTACATCTATTATGTATAAGTTGAGCCCGGCTGAGCTCGGTAGCCAGTCAGTCCTGACTATCTGACTAGAGCTGAGGATGTGTCACCTGTCTCCTCTCTTCCCATGTGGTTTCCCCTGACTAACATTACGGCTCTACCTCCTGACTACAGCATAGATAACAGCTGTGTGTGTGTGTGTGTATGTGTGTGTGCAAACGTGTGTAAAACCGTGCTTTTCTGACTGAAAACTTGTTCTGTGCAGCATGAAGAAAATGTCAGTGTGTGCTGGTGTGCAATGTGTATTCGTGTGTATTAGCACGAGTGTGAACTCCTCCTTTACTGTAAATCTTCCTCATCAGGTGTGTTTGTGTGTGTGCGTATTCCATCTACTGTGTACTAGGGATAGCCTGATTAACATTTGACGCCAATTATCGGCTCCAATATTTGTTCATTCCCATATTAACAGTATTGATTGTTTATGCTATAATGTTGGCCAATAAGGAAAAAATAATCTTTGATGTGAGAGATGTCTTTTCCTCTTTCTACGTATAGCTCAACACCAGCTGAGGAGTTGAATCATTTTAACATCTGATACAAATTAATTAAAATGAGATGCTGCACATTTAAGTTGTTTTATGAAACATCGGTTCATTAAAATCCATTTTATTTTATTTTTTAACACCGTATTTTTCAATTTACTATAATTATTTGTTGAAAACATCACCTATCAGCTCAGTCAGTTTTCTAATAATTGGTATCAGTATCAGTCCTGCAAAGTACATATCAGTCGATCCCTTCTGCCTGTGTGTGCAAAAGTGGTGTTGATCTGTGTCTACATGTGTGTGTCTGCATGTATCAGCATTTGTGAGTGTGTTTATCCATCCGCGCGTCAGTGTGACTGTCTGTCTGTGCATATTTGTGTGTATCTGTGTGTGTCTGTCTCACGGAGGGGAACCAGAGGTTTTGCTGCGGTGAGAGAGCTGAAGTATGTGCGTGTGTGTGTGTGTGTGTGTGTGTGTGTGTGTGTGTGTGTCACTGGGGGGAATCAGAGGACTGCTGTGGTGAGGGAACTGAGGTGTAACACCTTGTTAATGTGACAGACACAGTAAAACAGTCACCGAGGGAATGAGCCGCCGTTGTCTACTTTGCTCGATAACCTGACAGATACAAGAAGAAGCGGCGGCTCGGTTTGCTAAGCCACTCTCGAGTCCAGTTCTCGACACACCAGCCACAATTTAGGCAAAGTATGTGGCACAGTGCACAGCCACCAGCATTTTTCAAGTGCATTAGCGGTATTAAGAGCCATTAGTTCTGAAAAGACTTGATTATTAACATAGAGGAGAGATGGAGTAATGGGTTCTCTGCTCTGGGGTTGCCTGAGGTTAACAGGCCTGTCACAGATCGCTGGCAGAGTTGTTACCAAGGGACACACTGTGGTGTTGAAGGAAAGACAACAAAGGCAGGGAATATGACAGACCACTTGGAATATAATCAGTAGGGAAGAGGCTTGAACATGATGTTTTCTTTTCTAGTCACTCCTCCAACATGGTTGTTGGTGCTGTTCGTTGACAGCACTGGTAGCCAAGCCAGTGCTGTAAAACATTTCTCAAACATCTCCAAAACATTTTGTTGCAGTCATCTAGTGGCTTTATTCACATGGCAGCCAATTTTTATTTGTTGCCACATGGATGTGAGAAACCCTAACCAGAAGGGAACAAAGCAGATGTAAACAGAGAGAAAAAAAATGAAATTCGAAAGCTATTTGAAAATATTAAAAAAAAGACCAAAATTCTCCTTGAACATTTTTGAGAGAAGAGCAAAGCTGTGGGTCAAATTACACACAGGAAGGTCCAAACTAAAGGCAGCAGCATACGGAATGAAGGGAACATCAGAGGTGCAGACCCACACTGTTAGGTAATGCTAGCAGCCACCAGCAATCAGCTACTTCATGTTGTTCACACACTATTAACTGTCTAATTGGTGAAGTTGTAGCTAACAGCGAGTTTGACAGTAGCAGTTTCAACCAGTTAAGTCGCCTAATGTTGACATTCACTAGCAGACACAGCCACTATAAACAATTTTCATGGTCAAAAAGATCCTGAAGCTGCTTCTTGCCTTCTGAGCAGAACACACTGAGTAAATAATCATCACAGTTTTGATAGAGAACTATTGATTTGACTCACTTTGCCTGATAAATAAAGGACAAACAAAGCAGCTGCGTTTTTATTCAGAAACATATGAAAAAAAGACAATGATTAGATAAAAGTACAGTATGCACCTTTATTGGTGCAGCTCGTATGTTTCTTCTTTGTTCATTTCTCTTTGTGTTTTATTTTGGGTTCTATTATCTCATGACTTTTATCGCTCTTGAGTGTGAAGCACTTTGTGTCTTTGCTTTGAGAAGTGCTGCATAAATTAAGATTTATCTTACTCTTAGCCCCCAAGAGCGAGGAGTGTGTGCTCAGTGAGTGTACCTGGTAGACGTGGTAGGCGTTGGCAGCTCTGCCCTGCAGGAACACAGAGGGGATCCACACATTGATGAGAGCACGATGAGCTCTGGGAGATATAAAAAAACAAGCACTTTCATTATCATTACCATCACCATTAGCATCATAATTATCATTATCATTGGTGGTGGCAGCAACATCAACAGTGTGTCAGCTCTATGCTTGGGCAGTTTTGGCACTTCACAGCTCACTGCTGTTTAGAAAAACTTTAACACCTCAATGAGCTCTTATATCTCACCGTGATATAGGCGTGACATGAATGAGTGAATGAACTGAACAGAGCCAACTGTGGTTTGGACATTATCTGCAGCTAAATTACTGTGAACACTTAATTTGACACATAGCTGTGTGAACTGATTAACCTCAATGAGGCATTACAAAATGAGTGACAATGCACAGGAAGTAGGCCTACTGAACACACCGAGATATAAGAAAAGGAATGACAATGAAAAAAATGCCATTTAAGATGTCATGCAGTCTTATACTGAATGTTGGATCTTGTTTTCCTTAAAATAAGTAAAAAAAATCTTCCAGTGGGAGGAGATAATTCCACTTGTATCCAATGCTTAACAACTTGCCACCAGAACTTTCTTGAATCGAGTGTCATTTTCTTGATACTGCCGGAACTTAATGAGATTAAAAGACTTGTTAAGATGAAGATTTTTACAGTGCAGAGAGAGAGAGTGAGAGAGTGAGAGAGAGAGATACAGAAATATATTCTTACGTCTCAAAATCTGAGAGACTCGGGTCATCTGACGTCTGGCTTAAATCACCTGGAACCTGTGCGGAGGGCGAGAGAGAGAGAGAGAGAGAGAGAGAGAGAGAGAATAGAAAAGAGTAAAAGATATATATGTACTGTACACATATAACATAATGTGTAGGTCACACACAACACACACATGCTGTGCATATACAGGACATATAAAAAACACACAGGCTTTAACAACAGTCAGTACACACAGGAGGACAACCACAAGCACATCCATACACACTTCTAGTTTCAGACAGACACACACACACATACATAGATGATCCAGGGTTCGAGGTGCTGGAAGTCCGGAGACCATTTTATTAAATCTGGTTTTCAATCCTGAATCCTTTTGTACCCCTTATTGAATATTTGTTTACGTAAACTCTTGCAGGAAAAAAGAAAATTTCTTAGTTTATAGAATATGTGTTCGAATACGAGTGCACTATCACAGAGCAAAGCTATACCTGTCTTATTTAATGACATAAACTCCTACTTGGATAATCTGTAACCAATAGTAATTTACCCAAAGATGAAGTGATTCACACAGGCAGGTTGAGGTAAAGCACTCATCCTCAAATTGTCATAAATGCTGCAGTTTTTTCTCGTTACGCTCTTTTCAAGTCATTTGTCTCATTGTCAGGGTTAAAATCTTGTTTTTTCGTTCAGCAGGGTGAGATAATCCCACTTGTTTCCAATGCTATTCAACTTGTCTCGAGAATTTTCTTGAATCAAGTTATTTTCTTGATAATGTCGGGCAGATTTTCTATAAGTCTGCTTTGTTTAACCCATTTATACTTATTCCAAGAAAAAAAAAAATGGAAACGTGGGATTATCTCATCCCACTGGCAGATTTTTCCACTCGCTGGAAGAAAAACAAGACTGTAGGACTGAATATAAGACTAATGACTTGTTAAGATGGAGATTTTCACAGTGTATTTAACGCTGTGAACATGTTTTTTTCATGAGGCTTGCGCTCTACTCCTTCATCAAAAGTTCTCTGATGCAAATATTGCACTTCAATCATTTCTTCATTGACTGGTGAAATGAATCCACAATTTCAACTGTTTGACATGATCTGTCATGTTTGGTTCATTAAGTCAATAAAGAAAGTAGTGCATACTTAGATTACATCATCAGTTACAGGCGGCAGTTGTAAAAGAGAACGGGGGGAAAAAAATTTGATATGAGATTTTTTTGGCTCACAGCTTAACAAATCCCAACATTTCACCAACTTGGAGCCAGCTCTAAAATGGACTCGCCAAATGAAACCCCAACTCAGTGATATGACAGCAGCAGACAACACACACACACACACACACACGTTTACTCAGCTGAAGAGTACCTCTGGAATGTGTTTACCTGCATGTGTGTGTGTGTGTGTGTGTGTGTGTGTGTGTGTGTGTGTGTGTGTGTGTGTCCATCCAGCCTGTGATTTGTTTCAGTGGTTGCATACTTCAAGGTCCCGAAAGGCACCACATGACCTGATTCCGGCCTTGTGTGTGTGTGTGTGTGTGTGTGTGTGTGTGTGTGTGTGTGTGTGTGTGTGTGCCCGTTGTCCCTCTCTTCCAGAGTTGGCCTGTCAGCCACTCGGCTCTCCCGGAGAGACTATCTGAGTGCTGGGCTAAAACACTGTCACCACAGCCACCCCCCCAACACACACACACTGGGTCCTCCAGCCTCTAGGCTTTGATCAAATCCCCAGACACACACACACACACACACACACACACACACACACACACACACACACACACACAAACACATACACACAGAGTTGGAGAGGCAGAGACAGGGAGAGCAGGTCTGGTCATCTCGTAGCAACTCTAGGGAGCTGGAAGCATGCATGCAGGGGTGGACAGCCAATCGCAGTTTGGAAGGACACACACAAACACTTGTGCACACATACACACACACACACGTACACACACAGTGAGTGGTCCAGCAGAGCAGGGCTGAAGCTGAGGGATAAGAGGTCCTATCTGCTGCCTGGGGCTCCCATCACTGCTGCTGTATCAACTCATACTGTGGACTGTGTGTGTGTGTGTGTGTGTGTGTGTGTGTGTGTGTGTTTGTGAAAGAGAGAGAGAGCGAGAGAGAGAGAGAGAGAGAGAGAGAGTGTGTGTGTGTCCAGACTGCCGTTGGGTCTCAGTCTCCACGTGCTTCAAGCTCCCTTGAGCATGACCAGATGTTGGCATGTGTGTGAGAGTGTGTGCTGTTGACTTTGAAAGTAATATTCCGAAACACTCTTGTGCAAACATACATCTATTTTGCTAGCTCTGTTTGATGTAACACAGCAATGATTCAACCTCTGTCCAGTTTATGAAAGCTTTTAAATTCACTGCTCTAAACCCTTGGTGTCTGACAGCTCTTTGTGCAGGAACTGATGCAACTTCCAGCTCGTGATGCTTTACACGGGAGACAGACCTCTATAGTTTTAGTCTGTTCTCTCCAATCAAAAATGACGGACTTCTGATGGAGCTTTTGTCATCCTCATCCCAAATGTTTGTTAGACCTGTAACTAGCATGGAGAAAACACTGCATTTTTACTGTGGAAGTCTAAAACAAAAACAAAAAAAAAAACAAAACAAACAACAATTTCCCATTTGTAAATGCCGAAGAGAACGGCCAATCAAATCAGAATCCCAAATCGGAAAATGAGTTTGTCACGTGATGTCATATCATCAATTCTCTTTGTAATCATAGTCATAACGTCAGCAGGTAAGAGATGGTTTGTTGTGTGTAGTGGACATCCATGTTCTTCCACTAGAAGTACCAGAACACATTGACATCAGAAGTCGTTGTTAGGATCAGGGTTGGAGTTAGGGCTTCGCATGACAAAGTATTACCTCACTGTGGCTTTTTTTTTTTTTTTTTTTTTTTTTTTACCCAACTTGGCTGTTTTAATTTCTTTAGACCCTCTGTTTGGTTTCACACAGAGGTCTGACTACATGAGACTAGCATGAGCAGTGAGAGCCAATGTAGCTGAACAGACAACAAAGGTGTCACCGACAGAAATTTGAGTTTTTTTGTTTGTTTTTTTTAAAGAGAAAGTCGAAGGAAAAAGTAGCATTAAGGGTTACAGGCCGACGAAAGGAGACCAAATCACTGGGAGAAGAATCGAGGTGTGGTGAGAGAGAAGAGGCAGTGTGTGTGTGTGTGTGTGTGTGTGTGTGTGTGTGTGTGTAGTCACTAACCGGTCCTCGCAGGTCAATGAGTTCTTGTCTCATCTGGATTATGAGGTGGTCTTTGGCCATGAGGGAGCGGTACAGGCGCTCATTAAACTCTATCAACTCACCGTGCATCTCTGCCACCTGCAGCACACACGCATACGCGCACACACATACACACACACAGACACACAGACACACACACACAAAGAGGAAGACAGTAAGAAACATATGCACGTTAATTAAATATGCTGTGGAACATTATTACCGTATATGGCATACATTTTAAAGAAAAATTGACTAGAATAACACAAATTATGTATAGTGTAAGGCTATTCATAAAATGCAATTCCTGCAAATTTCCATTATCACACAAAAGGCAGAATGACTGTAGGAGAGATGTAATAAATGTTGACAGCGGGACAGTTTCTGGGAAACAGTCAAACCCCTGACAGAGAGGGAGGGATGGAGGGATGGAGGGAAAGAGGGGGCGACTCCTAAATAGTCACACTCCCTCCTGCCTGCTAATCAACTGTCATCAGCTCTAACTAACACTGACATGGTGTTATATGTGCATGTGTGTGTTCCCTCGGTCCGTCTGCCTAAGCAGCCTGGACAGCGTGGACAGGTCTCTGTCAGCAGACTGACAGCTGTGACACACATTGTGCTGTATGGAGGACACCTGCTGTCACAGCCACTTCCGCAGAGCGCCGTCATACCTGACAGGTGAACCGAGCAGCCACTCCAACAGCGACCTTCATACACCCACCTATTACCATCCTGCTCCCTGCACACACTGCCACAAATTAGGACAAGATGAGCCTAACAACACAAACAATAATGGTGATAATAATAAACTCATCTAGGTCTTATCTGAAAGGAGATCACTCAATTCTTTATAGTGAATTGTGACTCTGATGCAAATATTAACTTTAAAGGTCCTATATTTAACTCTTTTTTGGCACTGTTCCCTGTGGTCCTTAAAAAATGTTAGTGAAGTGTGAAGGTGTTTGTGAAGCCTTGGCAGAGAGTTAGGTGTTCAGCGCTGAGAAAAGCTAGAAAATGAAACTTGTGTGTGTGGGAGTGGTTATTCACCTTCAGCGGTCAAATACAGTCTGTCAACCCTCAGTGATGCCACTTAGGGTTCCAAATAAAAAAAAAAAAAAAAAAAAAAAAAACCTGCTTGGAGACGTATGATTTTTATTTGATACGATCATATTTTATATGATGAACAATGTCAATTTTAATGACGCTATGAACTTCCCTCGAGTGCCAACCTCAGGTCAAAATGTGTAAACCCCACACAAAATACACTATATGGACAAATGTATCAGGCCACCTACACATTACACCTACAGGAGCTTTTGGTGAAATGGTGGCATCCTTTTACATTACTATTACAGTCCCACGCTCAAATTCTTCTCTTTAGAACGAGCCATTCTTTCACAAATGTTTGTAAAGGCAAACTGCATGGCCAGCTGCTGGATTTTATACACCTGTGGCAATGGGACTGAATAAAACACCTGAATTTGAAGATTAAGAGGTGTGGCCCAGTACTTTTGTCCATATAATGTATCATTAAATGTAAAAAGTGAACTGTTGTGAAATTTGGTGAGTGCATTTATACAGAACTCTCCAGAAGAAGATTCTTATGGATTGTGGTGACCCTATAACCTTCCGTCTGGTGCTAGCCCCAGGCCAAACATTTGACTTGTACACAACTTATCTGTTAATGTAATGGATTGCTGAACATATTCATGCTTCCCAGGAGATGACCTCAATCAATTTTGGTGTCACCACCACCTTTCCTTTACAGCCTTGGGCCATAATATCACATTTTATATCTCACAGTCTAATGGGCAGATTGCATGACGTGCGACGCCGGCTAACATTACAGTGCACTAGACAGTTGCAGAATGACAGTGACAAACAAACTGAGAAATAAACGTGCCATTCAGATACATCAACAAGTATCTAATTTTGATGCAAACTAGGCTCGTATTCTAAGTGAGACTGACTGAGAGTCAAACATGTAGGGTTGTATTTCAACAATGTTGCCATCTCGGGATGAGGTACAGTGTTTAGCAGCTACATGGGTGAAGGAGTTGGGGGTGTCGGGGCATCTCAGAATTTGTATATTCATAGATTCTTGTATACTCGATGAGCATTAGGAAGTAGAGTTGCTTGCAAGCATTTTCAGTGGTTTGTTTTGAAAACAAATTGTGGAGTAATGATATAAAACAATTATTTAATAACCACTGAATTTTTGTAAAGGCTTGAAAACATCTGGAGGGGATCTTTAATAGATGTTCAACTCTGCAGTGAGGAAAGTTTGGCTTTGTTGTTACAGCGTTGGTGTGCCCGCTGTAAAACAGAAAGTATGTTTCTGGGAGTTGGTCCCATGCCCATGTGTGCGGACATCAGCTAAATCCTCCTTATTACTGTCGGCTGTCAGCTAGAACTCTGCAGCCTGCTGAGTGTTTTGCCTTGAACTGCTTGTTGAGATCTGTATAGGTCGCTCAGATATTTTGCTCAGATATTTGCATTACCAGCCTTGGACAGCTTTGTAGCTTTTGGACAAGTTTTGATATGTCGGGTCGTGCGTGCGTCACTGACGGCTCTGGAAGCAAATGTGTTTATATTTGGATACTGGCACCACTTTGGTCCGCCAGTTTAGGTGGACTAGGATTCAGTCCAGGACATGGTGGACTGTTTGACGCTGTTGCCTATTTTCAGCTGTTTGTTTTGGTTCAAGTTTGCGCCGACTACTGCAGTCCAATGTCAAGAGCCAGAATGGAGTTCTATCGAGCCAAAAACTTCTTCTTCTGCTTATAACTGTTTAATCTGTTTATAACTGCCTAATCCACATGCCATCTGCATGCTTATGCCCTCTGGATGTGACACTGAGATGAAATTTCGGCTTGCACAGCACATTTGGTGAAAGTACTAAAAAACAATATTTTGTAACAGTGGTGTAGATGTTTCTGTTACTCTAAGCTCACTATTACAAAAAACATGTTCAACCACAGGAAACACATAATATAACAAATGCACATTGCCTGTCTGCCAGTATCAAACATAGCACTGTGGGTTTTTTTTTTCTTTTTTTCCCAAGTTGTACAATAACTGTAGCTCCCCTCCAGATAGTGTAACTGATTGAAAATGCTGGAATCAGTGGTGGGATTGACTCTTCTCCCAAGTTTCATCAAAATTCAATCAGCGGTCTTTGACATATCACGTGTGATGGACTGACAGATGGACGATGGACGAACAGATGAATCGATCGATAGTCTCCCATACTAATATACAATAAAGCTGGGAATTAAACCAAGCAGAAATGGTTAAAAATCAATTAATATAATTACACAAATAACACACATGAAAACAGATTAGTAGTAAAAGACTGAAAGTGGGCGTAATGAAAAATGTTCGATGAAAGCAAGTCTCTAAAAAGTTTCTTAAGAATCTTTTAAAATTTACTGAATTGGCCACAGAAAGCTCGACAGGCAGGACATTCATTCAGAGTCCCTAACTGCTGCAGACATTACCAGAAAAAAAAATGTATTAAAATCAATTCCAATGCATTAAACATTACCACAAAACATCTTCAAATCAATTCCAGTGCTAACCGCTGACCAGAGTACAGATGCCACAATTTGGTATCAATACTCTCCTCATTCGGCACCACTTAAAATCACAGCTGCTGCATTCTGGGACATTCTTGGCCATTTTTATTCAGGAGCACAGTGTGGCAGAGGTCAGCCAGGTAACCATTCCCAGTTCATACATTTCTCTCCTTCAAATAAGAGCTGTAGGCCTGAAAACACTCAGCGTGGATGTCGGAGTGTGGTGACTTGCACTCTACTCTTGACAAAACGCACGCAATTAGTACAAATCAATAGACAGAATCTCTGAGTAACTTTACAGACTGCACCAAAAGCAAAAAAAAAAACACAAAACGCCAAATGCCTTAACAAGTCATTCAGTCTAATCTTAAATGTTAAAATCTTGTTTTTCTTCAAACAACGTAAAAATAAAGAAATGAATAAACCTGCCAGTGGCATGAGATAATCCCACTTGTTTCCAATGCTGATCAACTTGTTTCCAGAATTTTCTTGTGGTCTGATTAGCCTAACTCTGTCTTGTTTCAACAAATATGACTGCTTCCAAAAATTAAAAAAATAAAAATAAAAATAAAAATAAAAAATCCTGAAAAAAAATGAAACTGCACAAAAAACATCTCCTCCCACTGACACATTTTTTTTTTTTCAGTTTTTTCTTACCACCTCTTATCTATACTCACACTGAGGTGAAGCATAACCAACTAAATAAATAACCAAAGAGAACTAACTTTGATCAATGGATCTCTCTCTTTCTGTTGACTTTACTCTCAACCAGAGCCCACAGGTTACAATAGCAGTGTATTGATCCTCAGACAGGCTCTTAAATCTCTCCGATGCCAAATACCACCTGAGCTTTAGGCACTAATCAAATTAGTAAATAAACCGGCAGCAATAAATCTGAGGGGTTTAGGAGGCCTTTAGATCCTTGTAGCTGGTTTCAATGATAATGAGTTTCACTATTTTTTGAGAAAAAAACAACAGGAGCCTTCAAATATAAATGTGTATGATGTTTGACAGGCATTCGACTGTGAATCATAGTAATATTATTTCAATCAGAGACGAACAGTGCTTTAGAAATCCGGGAATGGTGACCACGAGAATCAAAACTACTTACTAAGTATATGAAATGAAATGAAATTACTTTTAAAGCTGATATCATTCATGCTGTTCTAATTCCAGGCTCTGCTGTTTTTTTTTTTTTTAATTTACATACATGTACACCAACATACACAGTCAATATCTACATGTCTCCAAACAACGGTGACTTGAAGATTCTCAGGATCAGATAAGACGGCAGAGTAATAAAATGCAGACGATGGTAATCTTTGAAGAGACTCTGCCTCCAAAACACAACCCTCTCAGCTTGAAAATTAATCCCTGAACTCGACACCTCAATATTTCTCTCTATCCTGAAACCACCCTGAAGTTAGAAGTGAAAACTGAAGCAGAGAGGGGTCGAACGGGCAAAGCGTGCGTGATGAATGATTGGAAAATGACACACAAATCACATTTGCAGATCTTGCGGCCAGGCCTGACGGGGATGCGTCACCACCTGGCGGTTTCCCCTCGGGGAACAGGAAACACGCGGCCTTTGGTTCCCCCCCCTTCAAACCCTAAAACACTCTGACTGTTCCCAACACACCAGCCATTCATCATCTCTATTTATTTAGGTGCCGCAACTCTTAAATAGGACATTAAAAAAGAGGGAATTAATTTTAAGCGTGAAGGAACCCAATTAATTCTCACTGAGAGGGAGCTAATCAGTTTGTCATTCTGCGGCTGTGTGTGTGTGTGTGTGTGTGTGTGTGTGTGTGTGTGTGCGTGTGTGTGTGTGTCTGCATGTACAGTACATGAGTGTTTGTGTGTCTGCATGTACAGTGCGTGTGTTTGTGTATCTGTGTGTGTGTGTGTGCACGCTAATTTCAGCCAGAGAAGGGGGGTCTATTTTAAGCAGTGGCTGTGTGGCTATGTGCTAACGTCCCCAATTTGTTTAAACAGGGTCGTTCACGCCGTCTCTCTCTCTCTACCACTGTTAACTAACTCGGTGCCATTCAAGGACGATTCCAGTTTCTCTTCATCTTTTAGCCCACGCACTACACTGCGTACATACTTTACATTACTGCTGGCCATGTTCAAAAGCACACCATTCTCTTCTACATTCTTGAATCTGTTTTTTTTTTTACCCCGAGACCGCCATCCGTTTCAATTCATTTCATTACAGCACAAAAATCTGTTAAAATCTGGCACTATTTTAGTTTTGGCAAAGTTATATCACTGTCATACTGTTGTGTATTTTTGGATCGCTGTGTCTGAAAAGTCACAAAGGGCTCACATGCTTGAGGGTAACGCTAATATATGGGATTTCCAAGTCGGAGAAAATTCCTAGATGGTAAATAGACTTAATATTTAAAAGAAGAAAGCAGCCAAATTAAAATCATCCTTTTCATGCCATCATTTTCCCTGAACATTTCTCTTTGAGGTTTGATTTTTGGATAAAACTGCATGTGAATGCAATGCACCAGCAGAAATGAAAAGGCAAAATAACTTGACTAAAATAAATCAGGGCAGGATGTCTGCCTATCACAAGCAAGTTTCATATCTTGTTGGTATTCATACTTTAACAAAAAGAATGGCTGCCTGAAAGGAAAAAAAAAAAACTAAAAAAAACTTTTAAAAAATCCCAACAATTATATTTGCTTTGGAAAATGGTCAGCAGCAATGTATACTATGTGTGCAGTTTATTAAACAGGGGCTAAAACATGAAGAGGAGCTAGGACTGTCCCTAAAGAGGCTCTGAGGAAGCGACAGAACAGCAAATGACTTCTGCCTTCATTCAGTCACTTACACCCGCCAGGTTATTACTCTTTCTCTAGTCAAGGCCACGAGAAGGCTCGCTTCAGGCAGACATCAACCATTAAACATCCGCTGGAGTAAAGAGTAACTGCAGTGCCTGAAATCCCCCTCACATAACAAAATAAGGCAATATAGTAAAAGCACAAAGCAAGTTTTAGTGACTTGGACAGGAGCTAAAAGGCTGGGTCAGAACAATTGTGATTCAGGTTTGATTCAGTTGCACAAATGATAAATATACTGGCAAAGGAACAAAGAAAAGAAAAGAAAAAATGTGAAGATGACTGAAATTCAAAGAGGAAGAGTGATAAAAAAAAGAAAAATGCAAATAATATAAATTATAATGGCCTGGATACAGAACATCATAATTATACCTTAAGGAAAATCAGCATGTAGTCTTTGGAAGGGTGTGTGTGTGTATATGTGTATGTGTTCTTTCACTATATGATTCCTCCTGATTTTCACAACCTCAGTGGGAGCTTGTTAATCCAGGAGATGACTGACTACCTTACATTTTCCTTCTGGCCAGCAGTTTCAAGTAGAAAGGCGTTTCAACATAAAACTCTAACAGCACCACAAGGAATCTGACAGCTCAACAAGTTGTCAGAGCAGCGGCTCGACAGGCTGTTTTCCGGCTATCTGGAGCCTTGAAGCCACGGCTCTGCAGCTCAGGCAGGACGTCCGAGGGCCATGATCAAGGCTGAAGATCTAAAGTGAACAGAAGTGTCCTGGGATGCCCTTCCCGCTCAGATGAAAATCCTCATCAAAAGCCATTGCAACCCTTTGTTTTACAGTCTCCTGAGCACTAGGTGTTAATCAGGTCAATACATGGTAAAAAGAGTAAATCACCAAGTTCCTGTGACTAGTAACTTAGAGGGCAAATACCAAGAATTGATATCTACATATCTTAAAAGCTCCTCTGGCATTAAGTAGATGTTAAGTAACATTAAGAAAACTCTTGTCATGTGTGTAGGAAGGTAACAGTGTGAGTTAATCTGTATAATTGCTGAGGGATTAGAAATATTTCCTCTTTTACCCATCAATTAAAGGGAGATAGATAGATAGATAGATACTTTATTCATCCCGCAGGAAATTCACAGTTTTTCAGCAGTATCCACAGATTACAGATTAAATCAAATAAAAAAGATTTTAAAAAATTAAGAATAAGATCTAAGTACAACAGAATAAGATCTGAGTACAACAGAATAAGATCTAAGTACCAGTGTGCAAAAAGCAATGTGCAACAAAAAAAAAAAAAAAAATGTGTGCATGGGTGTATAAAATGTGCATAGAGGTAGGTCAATGTGCAAATTTAGAAGATGTGCAGCCACGAGTTTTATATTAGCAACAACCCAAGCGTGATGGTGTGTTTTCCAGCTACAATTCTGCCATAAATTTGCTTTTTTTTTTTTTTTTTCCTTTTTTCTTACATAAAGTAGTAATCATACACCATAAAAAGGTTAGTAAACATGGTATCAACTTTGAAAGGTTTTATTGGCCTATAAACTATGAAACTGCTTCTATGTAATTTAGGACGATTTAGCAGAAACCTGGAAAATACTTTTTGACATGGTACGTTTTCTTACAACTGTTTACATCATTTGAAATTCACAGAAGGATGTTCTGCAAAGACGTTGAGCAATAGCATACCTTTTCACTGAGTAAACAAGCTACAACTATAAGGGACGCATGTTTTTCCCCTGTTTCTTTGCATATCCCAGTTCCATGTACATGTAGTCCACATAACTTGTATAATGTTCTATATCCAAAGTCACAGAGTAAAACTGAGTCAAATGCTCAAAGAGTTGAAACTGCAATGTGAAAAAACAGAAAAACAAACAAACAAACAAAACTAATTCTGTTGTCTGACCCAGTTTGTGCCACATCCTTTCCCAATGTAATCATGACAAATGCATCATAAATGCTCCGCAGTAAACATTGCCATATAAGTCTTTCCTTGCCTTTTCCATGTAATAAAGACAAATTAGTTTAATTTATTTATTTGCTGTAGAGTTACAAAGTCACACAGTACAGTTATAAACAGAACAAGGGCTGGAAAAAGAAGCAATGTTTACTTCTGTGATAACATTCAAAGCTCCACAAGGACGAAGAACCCATCAATCAATGTGAGGGAGTTTCAAATTTCACAAAACAGAACTGCCAGCTTTCAAAATGGTCAAAATAATATGCTCACTAAATAAAACATGGGCAAAGTTGATAAGAAATGTAACTGACTAGACTGAAGACGAAGAGAAGAGTCTTAATGCTCGGCTTAAAATTTCCTTTCATTGGCTCACAGGTGTAATAGGCAATTAGCTTGTAATCTGTCACAGATTTGCAGTGAATGTAACCGCAGCAAGGTAAGAAAGTAACGACCCGATGGGGATGAAATTAGGCCCTGAGCGCTGTTGTGGTGCAAATGAAGCATTGTTTGCTGACAGACACTGGGACTGACCCGGAGGTGCTGTGTGGTGACGCAACCACTGGCACTGCTGGAGTCATCACAGCTTGATGCTGACCACTCGCTCTGTCCCGCTCTATTCAAAAACACATCCATACACACACACACACACACACACTCCTCCTTCACCCATCACCTCATCCTCCTCCTCCTCTGCTCTCAACTCCCGTCTTTAAAGAATCTCTTTGTGCCTCTTCCTCTCCTCTCCCTCCGTTCTTCTCCCGGGTGCCAAGAGTGTATGATCTGATCTAAGCTGAGCTGAGCTGGCCTCGATAAAACGGCTAAGAAAGCCCTGGCTGAGCTGAAACCCAAAAAGAGACAGAGAGAGAGAGAGAGAGAGAGAAAGACAGAGAGAGCGAGAGCAGTGGCGCAGCTGACCTGAGACCTAATAACCTTAATTAGGTGGGATGCCTACGATGAATGGGGTGAAGGGAAATGAGGTCAGAAGGAGGGAGCGAATGTGAATAAGCGTGAAAGTGTGCGGACGGACAGAGAGTACGGGAGAGTGATAGAGTGTAAGAGCGGGAGAGATACAGAATGAGAGAGAGAGAGAGAGAGAGAGAGAGAGGAGTGCTGATGTCGATGTCGGGGTCTTTATGGCACCAACCTTTACATGCACAGCAATTCAGTTCTTTAAGTCACCCTGAAATGAAAAATGATTCTAACCATCATACTAGACACCCATTTCACAATTTATGCTGCAAAATGGCAAAAAAAAAAAAATGTCATTTTATTGTACCTTTCAAAAAAAACTAAATCTCATTACTTTTACTTTCTGGAAAATGGAAAATCTTTAGTAGTGATTTCATCATGTCCTGAGAGGCGTACATGGGATTTCAGCAGATTTTTTTTTTTTTTTTTTTTTTTTTGACAATCTCACCTTTCCCATCCAATAAAACTCGTATCCTATTAGTTTACAGTATAAGTGATGATAAACCTGGTGCAGATCTTTGCCCTTTCCCTTTTGCTCTTCACCTTTGAGTGAACTCAGACTTTGTTTTTGATCCGTCTTTATTTTGGTGTTTCAGTGTTTACATTCCACACATCAGTACAGCTCACTGACAAAAATCAAAGACAAACCTCTTTGGAGCCAATGTGGCTACAAAAAGAGAAAACCATAAAAAATGCAACACACAAAATCACTTTTTGCCTATGAAACGCACTCTTTCATCTGCCCAAAACACAGGCAGTCAAACACAAGGGACAAATGATGCGAGACAAAGTCAAACAAAGTCTTGACATACAGTACGCAACACCGGCACACTGTACACACACACAAACTGAAAACTACTGAGCATATACATCATTTCTGATTCAGCATTTTACATTAATCCTTCATTATCCTGCAGCTCTTCTCAAGATGCGCCCCAGAAAAAGACCCAAACTAATTTGAATCATTTCAATGTAAATGCTGGATTCAGTACTCATAATATTTCACACAGCACTTCCACAACTGAAAGCCTGGGAGCTTATCTGCTGCTCAAACCAATAATATTTAAATATTTCTGTTAACAATTAAAAGTGAGAAGAAAATGATCACACCGATACTACTCCATTGTACAATTGTGCATTCTGATGCCAGCTAAAAGCTAGTAGTCGGGCAGTGCTTGCTGTTACTATTACCACTGGGACCTTTTCATATTGTTTTTTTCCTGGCGGAGTGTTTTGTCCGTGGGTGGGAAACCACAGGTGGGCAGGAATATTCTTTTGATTGGTTTATTCACAGCAGCCTTGAAACTCAATAGCAAGGTATCAAAGGTTCACAAAAACAGCTTAACCCTGGATCAGACCTTAACGAGGATACCAGGTTGCTGTGTGCATCTCAATGCAGCCGGTGTCTCTGTCTGCCCGCCTGACGCACTTCAGCCCTGCCGGTCCTAAACAGGAAGTGATATGGTGGAGCGATGGAGGAAGGAGGACGAGGAGCGTGAAAGAGGACCGATATAGACATCGCAAGCTGTGCTGTCCACTCAGAATTGAGGTGAAAAGATAGAGAGAGAGAGAGAGAGAGAGAGAGAGAGAGAGAGAGAGAGGGAAGGAGGGAGGGAGCAAGAGACAGAGAGAGAGAGACAGAGAGAGAGAGAGAGAGAGAGAGAGAGAGTGAGCGAGAGGAGATGAGAAGATGGAAAGTGGGAGGGTAAGAGAGCAGCAGATGGACCAAGAGAAAAATAGGAGTTTATAGAAATAGCTAAATTTGGCCCATGATACAGACGTAGCTCATTGTCACTGCCATATCATACAGCGAGCTCCATAAGCATTTGGATCACACATTTTTCTCAAGTTTTAGCGATGTAGTCTTATTACTTTGGACGTGAAATGACACAATGACGATGATGTTGTACAGTCTGTCGGCTTTAATTTCAGGGTGTTTTCATCCAAACCGGATGAAGATTTAGAGAACTAAAGCCCCTTTTTTAGCACATGTTCTCCCCGTCTCCCGGTGCCAAAAGTATTTGGACAGATTAAGAGTAGGCTTACACTCAAAAAAGTAGTCATGCACAGTTTGGAGTTGAAATTCTTCATATACAATGACTTTGATTTGTAAGCTTCACGTTTAGTATCTTTACGGTCTAAATCTAATCTAAATAGCAAACATAAACTTTTTAAATGGGGCTTTCACAGTACTCTAACTCCTTTTTTGACCTCTTGACCTTTTGAAGTTAGATGATTTCAGGGTTGTATTTGAGCAGGCAGGAGGGATTAAATGACAGATTGAGAAACAACAGCACTGTCTGCACATGATGCATTCATGGCATTATCTGTGTAAGATGACAGAATAATATAGTATATGATGGAAATTGTGCCGCTATATTCATGAGGCTGCAGTTAATGTATTTCTGTGAAGATTCAACTGTGAGATAGATGTGGCTAGAGTTGCTCAGAGGCAGTATGGATTACAGGGTTGGCACAAGAACTACAATTAAACAACCTAATTGTTATCAAACTGGAGCTGAAACATCAAACTGCTGCAGAGCCTCACAAGCACCATGGATGACTTCAGCAATTGTTGCTCAATAGCAAAAGTAGCGGGGAGGAGATGTCGTTATGTTGTCGTCCACGCCGATCTTCAAGCTCAAAAGCAGGAACATGATAATTTAAAGCTGATTTGATAAGTGGTGGTTGTTTTTCACAATCCATTCAAACAAAATACCCAAATACACAAAGTTGAAAACATCACCATGTCCTTTGTGTCGCTGTCCAAATCTGGAATTATTCTTGTAATCTAAAATAATTCATTTAACAGAAACTAACAGGGCTTATGCTCTTTGAGGAGTTGTGGGCCCAAAGTGAGCCCCCATAAGCAACAAACTGATGCCATTCTTCATGACCAGAAACAGCAAAATGGTAAACATGAATGATTTGAAGCTGTTGTTACTGTAAGTTCAAAATAATTTTTGCCTACGCCGCTGTGATGTTGCATTTGTTTGGGAGAAGAACTGTCAGGAGGTTGAAAATGAGATTGAGAATGATAGAAATGCTAGAAAAGAGACTGCAATCAAGTGTGACATGTGCAGGCGCAAATGGAGACAAACTGTAATGCAATTGAATGGTCTCTTGATGGTAAGATCTTTTTAATTATCGCTCACTGCTTTTTAAAATTTTTTTCTTAGAAATGGCAGGATACTTTCATGCTGCTTGTGTCATACATTTAATCAATCAGATTTTCAGCGCTAAAACACTCGACAGTTGCAAGGACCTTGTAGAGAACCTTTGGGGACTCAGGAACTCAATGCCACGGGCAAAAAGAGGGCATAGAGGGGTTCAAGGTTCCTCAAAAGGCTTACTGTGTTCTGGGAAGAGTTCCTGAGGAGGAAAAGGAGTAGCAGAGAAGCGTCTACACCCAGAGCTTGTGTGAACACTTTAGAATGGATTTACCAGCCTGTCTGGATGGACTCGAATGAAATAAGAACAATTCTGGCATTTCAAGAGTCACATTCACTTGTTTTACACAGCAAACACAACAGGCATTATGGTTCATATTCAGCCGGTTATTGCTGTCTCTCCTCTCTGACTGAGGAGATTCTGAGTCGGCAGCTTGTAATTGTTGTTCTTGTTCTTGATGTTGTTTATGGTTAATTAATGAGCATGTGGATCAAAGGGAGAATCCCTGATCCCCCTGGACCATTCGACCCATATCTCTTCTCCATCCTCCATCAGCAGCATGCTGCCTCCACTTAACAATACAGCACAGCAGATATGAAAATACAGCGTGGCAGAAAATCCCTGCTGTAACTGTAACTGCACGGCCACAAGGGTCACATTGTAGTTAGGGTCTGGTTGTTTATTGGATTTGAGCGAGGCATCTGCAGGAGAACTTGGATTGGGATGATCTAGACTTTGAGCTACAGACGACTTAGTCCAGAAACAGCAGGACTGTATGATGTGGTCAGGTCGACTTTTGAAGCCCATCTTAATTTGAGAGCCAGTCCAGTTACAGGTCAGGTGGCAGTCACCATTTCATTCATTCAATCAAAACTTACCTCAGATCCACATGCAAGTCTTAATCAAATAATTTGTATTTAAAGGTGCATTAAGGCCATGTCCACATGGTGACATGCTACTCTTTCTTTCTATTTCAGCCACCTGTCCACATGAAAACAGTTTTTATTCACTGAAAATGCAACTTGTGTGATTTTTTATTATTTTATTTTTGATTACGTTTTACTTTTGTCGTATTGACAGTAAAATTGGTACAATCTGATGAACATGACTGATTCTTTTTCCTGTCACTGAACCTCATTTTCAGCTGATGTTTGGTCTTTTTGAACATTTTTAACTGTGTTTATAATTGCATTTGTAACTCAGTGATATAAACAAACAGCTCCAGTCACTTTTCAGCTTCTTTGCCTCTATGCCCATAAAGCAGAGACTTGTGTGCTTTTGCAGCACTCAAGTGGACAGACTGTTTCTATAAAAATGAAGAAATAAAAATGCATTTTTTTTCACTGCCTGCAGCACAAACAATAGATCTGCAGGGGGGCTGATAGTGTTGTTGAACTACACCAATAACTTAATGATTATTTCACCGAGCAATTTCTAGACTGTTTTGGAAACAGGGACCTGTCGATGTTGAACCAACAAAGTTCGATAAAACTCATAAATTACTGAGGGTCCCCTGAAGGCCTTAAAAAGTCATCAAAATGTCCAAAATACAATGAGTAAAGGTCTTCTGTATGCAGGCTTATTTTTTAATTATGCTTCTCTTTGATGCAACTGCATACCAGTGAGTTCAGCCTCACAGAGAGATGTGAATGGGATCGGTGGTGGTGTTCCATTTCTCCACACTGTATTGCTTGCATTTTGAGTTGGTCACATTTTTTATCCACATGCATGCAAATACAATGAGCCAAACTTTTTTTTCCCCTCCATTACATTAACTGTAATAAGCACATGTGAGAATCAGGTCTCTACACATTCAATTTCCTGCTGTCCTTTGACTAAGACTCTTACATTTATTTTTCAGAACTTTTATTGGCTACATTTAAGTCAAAATAGTTTTTATGTTTTTGCCAGTGTTTTTGATTTTATTTTTGTTTTGGTTGTTAGTCTTGAATCCAAAGCTCCCTCCTTACTCATTTTCAGTTTCACTACTTTCTCCTTCTCTTTCCTTTAATCTGTCTTCCTGTCTGGTCTTCCAGTCTTTGTTTCTGTCCTTTCACCATTTTATTGTCTTTCTTCTCATTTCAGACAGGCACCGCTCCATCAGCATATCACTGACAATGCCAGAGCCGTTCGCACATGCACACACATACACACACACACACGGCATCAGAAGCTAGTTAGGCCATGCTATCTCATCCTTTGCTTCAAAATCACTGGGAGCTGACAGCCATGAGATTCAGTGTGCAATGTGCAGACACACTCATGCACACACACATATTTGTGCACGCACGCACGCACACACACACACACACACACACACACACACACACACACACACACACACACACGCACACACACAAAACATCCTCCCACATTGGTCGCTTTCAAACCCACTGAGATCTGACAGCCATGCAGATTCATGGTGAACATACCCACTCATCCAGACACCGATACGCACGTGGGAAAGCACACACACACACACACACACACACACACACACACACACACACACACACACAGGATCAGTTTCTCACTTTTGCAGCTGATAAGTGAAGGAGGAGAGGCAATAAAGGGGTTGAAGGAGTGAGAAGAGGAGGAGGGGAGGAGATGCTGGAATCATCAAGGGGTTAAAACTCACATTCACTCCACTGCTCATTGCTGTATATCAGCTCATGCTCTTTGTCAATTTATCCAGTTAAATAAGGGATGAAACACAAGAAAAACTAAAGGGAGTGATGGGAAGGGAGGGACCGGGGATGATAAGGGAAAATAGGCAGTGAGAATAAAACAGAATGCGGGACATAAGCCAGATGAGTGTTGATGAGCAGAAAGGAGGGAAGGAAAACTGGGAACAGTGGAAGCAAGAAGAAAACAGAGGCCTTGGAGGAATGAGGAGCAAAGCAGAAAAAGCTGCGGGGTAACTGCATACTATATTTAAGTTTGTTTTTTTGTTTGTTTGTTTGTTTTTTAATAAATGCTATGTGGAACTGAATTTATGACCAACTGCAGAAATTAAAAACAAGATAATGTAAGACAACACAGCTAGTGACAGTTGTGATTCTGTAAATAGGTAGCAAAAGAAAACTGAAAACAAAAATAAATTGCTAAGGGACATATTGTTTAATTGTGTTTAGTAAAACTGACAAGATGTGTAATTTATCTTGCCCTGTATTAATTTACGAGCAGACATGCGGCACAAAGAACCTGTCATAGCAAGGTAAAATAAATAAATAAATAAATAATAAATATAATAATAAATAAATAATAAATGCATTTAAGGGTGCTTTCACAAATACCGTTTGGCCAGTTTTAATTGAACCATGGTACATTTGCGTTTGTTGTGATAGGTGGGAACACAAATGTAAACACACAAGTGAAGCATGGTCCACATGAAAAGTTAGGACTTGGTCGGAGTGAACCGTGGTAAGGTTTGTTACAAGTGACATTGTAAGCCGCCCTAATTATAAAAAGTGAAACAAAGCACATTGCATTGTGGGTTGACACCTCCAGCTGCTAGATTTTGGCTGCTGGTTCTGACAAAATGAATCAGGGTCAAACATGGAGTCACGATGAAGAGGCTCTTGTAGAAATATTGGCTAACAACATCATCATCATTGCATCTGCGCTATCATGTTGCTGTTGCTCCACTGTTCAAGCATAGTTCTGTTGTTGAACTATGCTATTTTCTGCAAGTGCAGTTTCATTCATAAAATTTCTGTCCAATAGACAAAGGGCATGTTCAACTGTGTGTCATTTGGTTTGTTCAACAAAGGGCTGTGTGAAGGCGGCCCGGTGGCCCACCTGCTAGAGCGTGAGCCACATATCAAGGCTCAGCGGCCCAACCCTGATTACAGAAGCCTTTTGCCGCATGTCTTCCCCTCTCTCTCCGGCCTTTCCGGTCTCTCTCTACTGTTATTGTCAAATAAAGCAGAAAATACACCCCCAAAATAAATAAAAAATAAAACAACAAAGGGCTGTATGAACACTAACCAGACCTCATGAAAACTGCAACAAAGTAGCAACTTCACACCCTAATAGGACCAAAGCAAGTGAACTGCAGCTGGTGCTATAGTTCAAAGAGCCCTAAGATAATTCAAGATTTAATACATTTACGCCCTTGCATTTAGATCGTTTATTTTAAGGCTTCAAGGTCTTGTGGATACTCTGGCAAGAGAAGAGAACAGATGAGGACAGCAGCAGAAAAGAAGACCGACTTCCTAAGGATTTGGCTCAAATGTAAACAAAATCTATGTCAATAAAATACATTATCATTAAATTAAGACAAAATTAGGTCTTGATTTGAGATGTGTTCTCCAGGTTAATGAATGCAGGGCCTCGTCCAGTATTTATTTGTGCGTACCGGGCCTGTATAAATCAAACTGTGCTTGATGTGACATTTTCAAACAATCAATAACTTGGCCAGTCAGATTTTGTCTCACTTGCCGAGGCAAGAAAGCTGAATCGGAAAAGGTTGACAGCCACTAATGTAATTATGGATCGCAGAATTTCTGAGTCCTCACATCAAGACCTTCAGTAATGCTGCTGACCTGGAAAGGACACACACTGTAAATAATATGGACAGGCAGACCGGCTCTCTCTCTTTCGTGATATTTCTCCATCAATATGTCCCCCTCTGGCCGCCTCATACAAATGTGAGAGTAATGTCCCGCTGTCCCATTGAATATTCCACCATCTCCCATTGAACCAGACTGTTGAAGAGACGGGTGGCGACAACGATAATGAGGACAAATCTCCTTCCCGCTGCACATCTTCTTGTTCCCTCTCCTCTGCGGTCGGGACACACGCTGCTATCATTAGCCAACGAGCCAGCAGTAGCCTCGCAGCCACAGCGCCTCTCCCACGTTTACAATACTAGAGCGAAACAACTTGTTACACATCGGGGAGGACAAAAAGCACCTGCATTGTGTCTGACAGCCTATTTGAACACGGCCATCAAGGCCCGCTTCGACTGGGACTTGAAAAGAGCCCGTGGTGTGATTGTGTCCCGCACCCATCCTCCCGCCTGGCGCTGGGAGCCCGATCGAGACTGACAGCCAAGCAAATGAACAAATAAATAAGTAAACGCCATGAAAAATGCATCACACATACATGTGCATGAATAAGTGAAAGCATAGTTTGCCCAAACACAGGCGGAATTATTTCTTATTAAAGAAATATAAAACAGTGGATGAATTATTCATGGAGACGCCCCCCTTCCCCGCACTCCCCCATCCACCACCATCCCATTACAATAAACAGACACTGTGTTCACTTTTTTCTGTCGATGTCACACTCTCGCTGGGTTTCAGAGTGTCACGGTATTGGTCAATCTAACGGGAGGCTGGACACAATTCCCAGCAGCACTTACACAGTCGGCGACACTGTTCCTGTTGTCCAATCATTACAAATCCTCCCTGAGCCAAGAAAATTATATTTTTGAGGAAAATCTGTCCAGAGAAAATCTCTTGGCACTTGAACACAAATGTTGGTGTTTTGAATCAAATGCAGCTCCCAGACACAAACATGTTTTTCTGCACAGGGCTTCATGGTTTTCAACAGGCCAAAAGGACTTTAAAGCCCTCTCCTTTGACCTCATGACCTTATCGTTTCCAAAACCTGTCCTGAAATGCATCTCAGAAAGTGATATTTGATTATCTCCACCAATCACAGTGAGTCTTACATGTGCAGGAGGTTAATTGGGGGCCAAAACTGATTGTGCCGGCTGTATATTAGGCACTGTTCACATTTTATCAGGTAAACCAAAGATGTATGCTGCATATATTTGCTCCTCATCAACTCATGCAATCAGAAAAATGTCATGTAACCAACTCATATTTCCTAGATGTTTGTGTGCAGGCAAAAATGTATGTCTGCTGGGAAATCTAGAAGCTGGACCAATAATATCATCCACTGAAAGAAAAAATGAAAGCCTGGAGTAAATTATTAAGATTACTGTTGCTTGCTTACAGATAGGATCACTCACTGTTATTTAGCATTCTGATCGAAAACATTCAATGTGGGTATTATCTACCATTGACCTGGTGCACTGTTTTCAAGGTGTGTTAAGTGATACATCATAACTCATATACTCTACTATTATAGAACTTAACTGATTGTACCACTTGTATTTAAGACTTCCTTGACTACCATTTACGACTTCCTCGAGTGCCACCCAAACAGAGGATCATTTCCAGTGTCTTCTTGAAATCACTGCAAAGTGTTGTTACCTAATGCACAGGTGAGACTGGTTTAAACTGAGGCTGTCATTGGTGAAAATAAGGATACATCACCTTCTGCAATGGAACTGTTTCAGGAAGAATTTTGAAAATGGCAAAAGGGGGTATGATTGTCTTTGATTCTCTTCTTTGATTCTTTGGTCCTCATTCATCTATGGAAATACAAATGCTGCACTAAAATGTGGAGCATTTGAACATCAATAACCCTTAATTACTCTAAAACATCATTATAATTACAGTGAACTAATAAGATTAACCGGGTCAGATTTGGCAGGAAATCTGCTGGATCGCTTCAGGGTACAAAAAAACAACACGATAGAGGCGATACAATAAAACTTCTTTTGACCATGGTCTCATTTGTTTACAGTAACTACTCACAAAGACTCACAATTAAATTGATGGATTAAATGGACTGCAGTCCACTGACCAGTCAATGGTCTGCCTCACAGTCACCCATTCACACACACACAAACACACAAACACACACTGACGACAGAGGCTGCCATGCAAGGTTCCAAGCTGCCCATCAGAAGTGGTCAGGGTTTCAATGTCTAGCTAAAACCACTTCAGCACGGTCTGTGGAGGAGGCGTGGATCAGACCAGCACCCCTCTGATTACCAGATGACCGCTCCACCTCCTGAGCCATGCTGCTCCACAAAAGGTCAAATATGATACCTTTAAAATGAATTGATGTCCTTTTGCTGGCAGTGATTTGTTGAAACAGCTGCAAAAATCAATACCTGGAAATGTAAATGTTGCCTTTCCCTTATGAGTTTAATAACTCATATACAGTGAAAATAATGACATACGGGCTGACAGCGGGACAGCACTCACCTCTATGAGTTTACGTTCATAACTGGCAGCCAGTTCCTCGATGTCACCCATCGACTTACTCTGAGGGGCTGGAACCTGGTCTTCGCTCGACCGCAGCATGGGCAGCACTGAGACAGAGAGAGAAACAGAGAGTCAGCACAGCTGCTAGCAGCCCACCAACATTTTGACGGATCGATGGCAGCAACTGCAATGAGAAGAAGTCATTTCACACCCAATTATAAATTTGTGAGCTTCTGCCACATTGTGTTGTCTTCTGCAGCAAGTTGTGCAACCTGCTGCTGTTTGATGCTGTTATTTAGCGGTGAGAGAACAGATCTGTATGATGTACACAAACAGCCAGGCAGGAGCCATGAGGCCCTATTGTCTTTAATTACTGTCTCTCACACACACACAAACACACTCACACTTACACAAAATTCACCAAAAAACACACAGAAGTAGATTTAATGAATCACACACGTATACAAGCACGTGCAAACAGACACCACTGTGTTTACATTACACACTTGTACATTACAGTATTGTTGTATGCACTAGTGAGTGTGCACACACACACACACACACACACACACACACACACACACACACACACACACACAGAAACTCATATTTCTTTCTGAGTAAACTTTTCAATGTTTTGTCAAAGTGATAAACTCGCCTGGTCTCCCCCACTGCCTGTTTATTCTGACTTTCCATTCAGCCAGAGCTTTATTGTTTGTCTTCGCCGGCTTGCTAACCGGCTAAAGTCATCAAGGCTGAGCCTAAAGCGCTGCTTCTGCGCCAATAAACATCAGCTAATCGGGTTTTCCCTCAATGAAGAACAGCAGAACTTAGCGGTAGTCAGGGCTCTGTGTCTTTTGCAGACGGGTGGGAGGGAGACAGATTTTTTTTCCCCAGGAAAAAAAAAAATTAACACTGTTATTTCACCTCCACCACACGCAGCTAACACCTAGACAAACAATCTGCAGCTCAGAAAGAAATATGAGCAAAGGCAAGAGAAAGAGAAAGAGAGGGAACAAACTATAGAGCCAGAGACACAGCATGTCCAAAGGCAGCAAGGAGCTAAAATAAACCAGAGGCAATGGCTGTTCAAGGAGGCTTTTTAGAAAATATGAGGTTGGACTATGATTAGATAAGGGGTGAACCCCCAGTGAGTGTCTGCATGTCTAGACAGTGTAAGGCAGGTATTGACGAAAGACGCTGGCTTATTGTGGATCCAAACAGAAGAAACAGTGGGGAAAGCTGCTGAGAAACACAGGCAGGTACAGGCATCCGGATAAGTCGACCCAAAAGACTGCAGATACACACACCAAACACACAGCCATGCATACAAGTGGAAACACATATAAAAAGCTAGTGTTTCATACACATAGAATGTGTGCAGTATTAGGCAACAAATTGGTCTCCATATGTCTTTGTGTTTGTTCATCCATCCATCATACGTGGCATCTCAGACTCCGCTGATCAGATTTTGATGAAACCTGGGTGAAGGGTGAATCTCACAACCCACGATCTGGGAGTTTCACACTTATGGCCAGGACCCAGTAAGCCAATGTAAAAGAACTAGCTCTGGCTGAGGGAGATGGTAAGAGTATGGGGGGGTCCTCAAAAAAGTACACCAGCAGCATCAGGATCACGGGAAGATAAAGAAACAGCCTTGTGTCATTTTCACGCCACACTGAGTGTGTTCCAACCACTGGAATACAAATTAGGAATATGTCTGATGAGAAGTTAAAGTTCCAGCCTGAAGGTTTATTTGCTTGTGGAAGCATGTTATGTTTACCACAACAAGGGTTAATACACAGCTGCTTCGTTCAAAAACGACACAGCCCAATTTCCATTTCTCTTCTCATGTTCTGATTCTCTTAGGCTGAACAGTCAATCAGAAAACTCCCTAACTGATGGCCTCCAAAGTTGATTCAACACGGGGAACCGGCCTGGAAACTGCTGAGGAGGGCCGACGAGAGTTGTCAGTGCAGGATTCATGGTCACAGACCTCCAAAGATGACGCAAACAAGGATCGGCGGCTGATCAGCTCAGCGTGTCAGGGATCTGGTCTAAGTAGGCCATGCAACAGCTACACAGGGTGTAAACAGGACTTAAGATCCCATTAAATTGCATCTGACTTTACACACATTGGTGCATGAGATCACCATTAGCAATGCACTGTTTTACAGAAACAAATGTAAATGTAAAGGAATTTCAGGGGGGACTTTGATAAACCCCAATTTAAGAGTGACTGCTAGCTAAAACTGATTTTCACACCAATTTCAAAACCAAAATAAAATGAATACAAAGCAGGGCAAAATAAGCCTAAATAAGACTGGCCATACTCAAAGTTCTGAGGCTTTATATGGGCAGGATGGAAAGGGACCATAAAGGGACATGAGGTTTCTGTGTTTAATACCATATACACATTGGGGGAAGATGTTGTACATCTTGTACAACTAACCCTGTTATGCATTAATCTAAAAGTGGACGTGTTGCACAAAAAATGTCATTGCATGGTGAAATTTTAAAAAAGACTTAATAAAGACCTGCTAATGCTGTGGTCCAGGTCAAAACAAGATGAAATATCCGTAGGTGACTGGCCTGGAAGGGAAATGCTTCACTTCTGGGGGGTGACATTCGTACTGTTGTTGATGCTTGTGCTTTTCCAGCAAAGCCGTTTTATTTCAAAACAGAGCTGGAGTCAATAACAAGGGACTATTGGTGTTGTTACAAAAAGCATTTAATGTTAATTCAGAAGCAATTAATGAACAAGAGTACAAGGAACGTGACAGGCTGTTGCATTAAAAACAAATTACTACCAGCACACAGGGACAGCCGGGGAAGCTTGTCCATGACACTGAAGCTACGTCCAGCCGAGTAAATCTGAAAACACTTTTTCCTCCGTTATGGTCTTTTGTCTGTCAACCGCTGTAAATATTTTTGAATACCCACTAAAGTTGATAGATAGAGTGATCACATGACACTCATAGATATGCCTGTCATGTGTGGACAGAACCTAAAACATGGACTAGACAGAAAAACACTTACTCAGCATTTAGATTTCTGATCATGAGACAAATGAAAGATTAATTCTAGTATTGATAATGACTACTGATAATAATCACTGCAGGGTGCAGGGTCCAAACCTGCTCCTACCTCTAGACTACCCCTGCCCCATGGATGACTATTTGCCCCGGTTCTTTAATCCTGTGGGATATTTTGAACCCCCAAAGACAGTAAAAACACACCTCAAAACCAAAACAACTAGGTTCCCTAATGCTGCAACTTACAGTAGCTGGCACAGCGACACAGTTACACACACACCGACACATACACATGCCCATGCGCACATCTATGCACGCACACACACACACACATACACATAAAAAAACATTATCAGGGCTGCTGCAAAGAGTCCAGTGGCACAGCAATCCCCAAGCTTATCTTTGGCCTGCCAATAGCATTGCACTGTATACCTCAGTCAGCAGCCTAATAGCCTAGGCAGCTAGTGCACATACACACACACACACTCTCACACACATACATACACACACAAATGTATATAAACAGAACACACACACAAATACTGACATACTTGCATGCACACACAGTGAGAGCTGAGACACACATGCACATAAAGAGTAACAAAGGTATAAGAATGACAAACACACACACACACACGCGGGCACACACACACACACATACACACAAATACACGTACACACAATTGCTGACAGTTGCTCTTGCGGTACCAATTTGCCTCTGCTCAGAGTTTTTTTTTCCTTAACTTTTTCTGTTACCTGTCACATTGATAGGTTCTTAATAATGAAACATACACAGGCTGCTTGGGCGAATTAAAGTGTGAGAGAGAGATGAGGTGGGGTGTGTGTGTGTGTGTGTATGTATATGTGTGTGGGGGGGTAAGGGGGGGCCCACAGATGTTTCAGACTCTAGGAAATTGGGCAGACAGCTGGTCTGTAATAAAACTAACTGAGCAATACTCCCCAGCAGCTGCAAAGCCATGTAGCTCTATGTGTGTGTGTGTGTGTGTGTGTGTGTGTGTGTGTCTGTGTGTGTGGGGGAGTGGGGGGGCTGCTTCCTCCCGTCCCCAGACGTCTGCATCCCCAGAGTTTTCAGTTGACTGGAGACTCTCTCCATCTCCCTGGACGGCTCTCTAATGATCACTAGGACTGTGTGTGTGTGTGTGTGTGTGTGTGTGCGCACGCGAGTGAATGCGTATTCACGTTTCTGAAACAACAGACATTTTCTCTTTTTCTATTTGTGATTGTGGTTCTCTGCGTATGAAAACAGATAATTGTGCATGTGTGTGCAAAAATAATTTTGAAATGATTTCTTCATGATCTATGTGTGTGTGTCCTATGTAGTTTGATACACAATCAACACAATTACACATGACAGAACACCAGAACATGCAGTTGCTGTTTCAGCCAATGAAAATTCACAGTAAACACGGCTCGGGTGGTTGACTCATCATAGCCTCACTATGTGTCCATCCAAACATCATGCATCATAGTTTTCCAAACTTCTTATTTATCCCCATATCCCACCTGAAGCTTAGTAAGTTTTCTCATTCAGTACTAACACAGAGAACACACAGATACACATGCTGTGCAGTGAAACCCGCAGCCCGACAAAACCTATAGGGAAATTAAATGGGATAAGTGGGGTGTCCTCTGGGTGAGTATACTTTAGTGCACGCCATGTCTCTACTAGGACTGCATGATATATCCTATTTTTATTGTCATTGTATCAAGTGTCACAAATTTAGTGTGCATCTACATTGTACATTATGGTAACGTGTTTGTGACCGTCAGCTGCAGTGACTGTTCAGGGATGAGTAAGAAAGTTCCTCAGAAGAAGGATGAAAGAAGCAGGAAGAGAGAAGAGGACTCGCGGATGAAACACTCAACAATAATCTTTTCAATATATATACCAGCTCAGTGTTCATCTCCACATATCCTGTGGAGTCAGAACAATGGAAAGCTAGACAAGCATGAATCTGGATTGGCTGATTTGTCATGTCATTAAGGTCTGATGTCTCTCTCCACTGTAAACTGTGTGGAATTGCAAAAAAAATAACCTTAAATAATACCCCAAAAACAGAAGCAGACGGGTGACCCTGTATGAGACAGGACAGTGGTAGATGGGATATTCACTGAGGTGCAGCACAGCCTGCTGTCCAGCCACTTGCTGAGCCTATGTTGGTGTGTAAAACACCACTTTGTTCTGCTCCAGCTATTTTTGAAGGGGAACAGGGAGAAATGATCATAGATTAGGTTAGCATACACTCTCCAGACAACAAACTGCCATCCCATTGGCATATTGCTGATGTCTGGGTTCACAGCATGTGGCACAGACAGATACACACAGACACTGTACACACCGGGCCAACGTGATGACTTGGACTGAAACATAGCTTTTAAATGTATGCAAATGTTGCTTTATACATTTTGCATTATAGTCCAAGTTCTTGTGGTAAAGAAAAAGCCTGACGAACAAGTAATACATTTTAAATCAACTTAAGCATATTTTCTGTCCATGCTTGTGCTTCCCCATCTGAGTATCTTGCTCTAAGCTGCATTTTAAATTACCAAAGATCAAGGGAATTTAAACAGGCAAAAATCGTTGAGGGACTTTCAGCATTGGTGATCGCCAATGTCCAACCGCCCAGTCCCATTACAGACCTTTGTTTTCTTCAGATTTTCACTCCGACTCCCAGGAGGACAGAGCCAAGAGAAGCAGCAAGATGACTGTCATACATAGATAATGGCCAGCTGTACAAACAGAGAGGATTCCCCTCAGACCACCCGGCTGCGTGTTCAAGTGAGAGATAAAGAAATAGAAATGAGGACAGATGAAAGATAACTACCAATAGGAAAATGTGATACCAATACTTTGTAACTTTGGCTTTGTCCCCACCGCAGGGCTAAACTGATTTGATTCTCAAATCTGAGTTTTAAAAGACTGACTGTCCAATCCTCGATTGACCAGACAGGATCTGTTTTTACAGATTGTACTTGTGTTGCTCACATATTCACAATGGTTATCATAATAATGATGCAGGCATGCTCCACTGAATCATGAATCAGACTGCCATTGAATCAGACTGAAGAAAATCTGTCCAACTCAAATCAGCTATTGCAAAAGAAAAAAAATATGTGAATTGACAGTCAGAGCAGCTCCTTTGTCGTGACTGGTCTTTTCAAGTTTTCCTGAAGAAAGCAAAGTTCTCAAGAATGTGAGAGCAGAAAACACATATTTACAGTTAAGGTGTTCACTTGTTCTTGTTAGCCAAGTTAGCAGTGTAATGTGTGGGTGGCAAGTAAATTTCAAGTATTTTTATTGATCTCTCATCTTCAGTGTTCTTTTGTTTTGTCCTTTGGTTGTCCTTTGGTTGACAGAGAATCATGAAAACACTGTGAAGGGAGCAATCAAACAGGGCTACATATCAGTATGTAGAGCGTACTGTCTAATCAGTGTCTCTTCACAGAGATTGTTATGGCTGCAGGGAAGTTGTAGCCATTTTTGACATTAAAGGGATAGCTTCTCTCATCTTATTGGATCAGCCAATTAAATACAAATGAATTGGTTTAGGGACAGTATTTCTGGATTTTTAAAATCTTGTGCTTTACTATAAAGGCTAGACACTTAAACCAAGAGCCTTATTTCCTGTTTTTTTGTTTGTTTGTTTGTTTGTTTGTTTTTTGAGCCAGCATAACAGATGAGAGCAATAACCAAAGCAGGATCATGAATTGTAATTTCGGCAAAAATTTCATCCTTGCACATCCGGTAATCATAGTTGTACATTTGCTTTTCAGACAAGGACAATTCAGTCTTGTTTGAGTGGATTTAGGAGTTTTTCTACCCAATGACAGGACTGCATTGGGGCCATCCCATCAATATACAGAGACCAGTGAGAGGATGAGAACATCACTCATCTACATACCACTGAGGAGGTAGGTTAAATCAGAACAGTCTTTTGTTTTTCTCAAATTGGGCAAACAGTCCTTTTAAAGCTGAATTTTGTCAAAAAAATGTGTTTATTTTTTTCTTGATTCTTGGACCTTGGAGGAGCTGCAAGACTGGGACAGATTTCTTGCCCTTGGCAATGTCTCCTCACACTAAATGTGAAGCCCGGATGTCCTTGCACCAGTGCCACCAGGACTAACTTTTAAACATTTAGTCAACTTGTGGAATAAAGTGATTCTGACCCTCCACTGCAGACCAGACAGAGATGTCTGCTGACAGAACAAACTGCTCTCTGAAGCGTAAAGCCTTTCTCTCGTTTGGCTGGCCCGGGGTGTTGAGGACAAGTAGCTAGAAACTGCCGGCAGTCAAGAGATCAAAAGGGACCTTCGCCACAGAATTAGGACAGGACGGAGTAAAATGTTGACGAATCAGGCAGAGGGGGCATTTCCTGTCCCCAGTTATCCACTATTGCTACTATCCTCAACAGCTGGGAGGAAAAAGATGGGAGAGAGGCAGGAGGGGAGAGGTTAATTGAGTTTGACCTTATAAGCAATGCAATCAAACATATCCATAGCAGTGTGTGCGAATCCCACATTGCGTTCCTCACCTCATGATCAACGGGGGCAGAAAAATGGTTATCTGGCATTAGAAGTGAATACGAGGCGTGCATTATAATGCCCCTGTGAGACCCAGAAAAATAAATAAACCTGAAAAATCATCTCTGAGGGCAAACGTGGAGGCTAGGTGGGTGATATAATACCAGTGCCAGTTGATGAGAAAGCAAGGCAGAGGCGGACACACTTGACTATGCTGCTCCATCCATTAGCAGTTACGGGAGGCGGCTCTGCATTCACGACCCCTAACATGCAGGCTGGAGGACAAACAAGAGTCCACCATGTTCCAGCCGGAGCGAGGCGAGCCGGAGCAAGCCTGTTAAATAAAACATGGGCAGGGCTCGCTCCACGAAAGGCCCAACGTGCAATCAAGTGGAGCACTCCTTGTAATGCCGCAACAGTCACAAACCTCCGGCACTCACACCACTGTGAAATTGGGGCTCTTCTGAATCTCTTCTTCCATATCTTATCTTCTTATGAAATCGCTCCATCCCTCCGAGCTCCTGCCTCCCACCCTTTGTTCTTCCTTTTCTTGTGCCCGTAACTTTCTTTCATCTTTTTTTCATTTAAAAAGTTGTCCTTGTTTTTGTTGAGCCATCTCCCCTATGCAGTATTGATTTGATTTATTCCTTTCTTGTCCTCCTTCCAAAGAAAATCCTGTTTTTGACTCATTTATGCAACCTTCATTCCTCCTCTCTCACTGTGCCAATTTCACCTTTGAAATCTTGCTTTCTTTCTTCCAACCTTTCTTCCAATCATTCTCCTCCTCTTTTTGTTTTTCTCCTCTCTCCCATGTTTCTCTATTATTTCTCCCTATCAATCATTCATTTCCATCCAGCTGAACTTGGCAGTGCACTGTAATGTGGTATTACTGCAGCCACACGCCACTAATCATGTATGTTCTCAAGGCCACTCCGCCATGCATATCAATGAAAACATGGATAAAAAGATTTTTCACACATGCACAAGGACAACCACATCGTATGGAGAATCGCACACACACACAAACATGCACACAAAGTTATGCATCATTCAAGCAGGAAGGCGACAAAGCAAATTGAGGTTCAAAGTTCATCTGTTTTCATTATAAATCTACAAGGTTGAAAATCATGAGAACAAAAAAAAAAAAAAAAGGAAATGCACCTTCATGTCCTGCCATACACTCACAAATCCAAGTCCTCACACACACACACACACAGGCAGTGGATCACGTAGTCAGGCCGTACAGTGATGGGCTGGCTAGAGAGCAGGCAGGCAGCTGACTGAGTTAATTAGCAAGGACTAATCAAAAGCAATCTTCTCTCATTTTCTAATCGTGCACAGTTCATTTTTCACATGCCCCTCCTTCAGATAACAGCAGCCTTTATGTGTGTTTGTGCATCAGTGTGTGTGTGTGTGTGTGTGTGTGTGTGTGTGTGTGTGTGTGTGTGCATGCGCATGTTTGTGTAGAAAGAGAGAGACATCAGGCAAACTTGCTCCCGTTATACGAGAATAAAAGTGCGAACCCAATCTCTGACAGAGTGATAAGACTTGCAGGCATGCATCTGCATCCACACCCACACACACCCACAACCACACACACACACACACACACACACACACACACGTGTGCCAGAAGGTGTGACGATCACAATTCTCCTCACTCTGATAGTGCCAATCAATGTTCTGCTCTTAGAGGCCTGCTGATCACTGGTGAAGAAGGACTTCCTGATCGCACACTCACACGCACACACTCACTCACACACACGCGCGCGCACACACACACACACACACACACACACACACACACACACACACACACACACACACACACACACACACACACACACACACACACACACACACACACACACACACACACACACGTCTAAAGCTGCATTCCTTTTAACTGCTGCAAAATTTTGGAACCAAATACCAAAAATGCACACAAGACTTGTATATTCTTCTAATAAACAAAATATTTTTTGTTTGTTTGTTTGTTTGTTTTCACTTATATTGCACTTTGACATCACTTGAACTGAAATCAGAGAAGCTGGAGCTCTGAAATGAAACCTGATTTTCCACACAGAGAGTAAAAAAAGGACAAAGAAGAGACAAAGACAAAACAAAAAAACAAAACAAAACAAAAAAAAAAAACAGGGTTCCTTAAATTTAATTGGTGCTGGATGGTTTTGCTGCTTCACTTCTCTACTTTTTTTCCCCTCTCAAGGTGTGTGTTTGTCTGTCTGTCTGTCTGTCTGTCTGTCTGTGTGAGTAAGGGTGCATCTGTGCGTCTCACTCAATTTAAAAAAAAATAAAAAATATGTCCCACCCTGTCCTTCAACTAATAAACTATAAAAACATCCACCAAGCAGCCCTGACAGTATCTCCCTTGTTTGGCTCCTCACTCTTTTGTGAAGCTTTTTTTCTGATACAAATGTCATAAAATCTAAATTTGGAACAAGGCTGATAGATGAACATTTAAATGACTGTGTAAGAGTGAGCATAAGTGGAAAAAAGATACTGCAGCATACTTGTCTCTAATGGACTCCATGCGGGGAAACCATGTGTCATACTTTGGTAAGTCTTTTATGACGTTTGTGTGAATTTGAGGCGTTTTGATATGTTATGTGAACATATGTGAATATGGCACATCAAAATTTAACTTGAATTCAGAAAATGCATATCATACGCCTTTTGCAAGAATGTGCTTCATTAGCTGGTGTGGATTCAAATTCATTAATGAGTGGTTTGAAATTACATGTGAAGGAACATAATGTAATGGAAGACACAAGCAGCTCTTGGCTGCTTTTATTTTTTCAAAGCAGCTCTCGGATTAAAAAAAGGTTGGTTTAACAGTTACAGACACAGGGCACAGCTGCCATGCTCTTGCTGCTGGCACACTGGGAATCATCAAGCCTCTTGACAGCAAGCTAATAGACATGTGTTAGGCTACCAAAATAAAGACCATGGGCCTAGCTAACATCTAATGATAGCTAGTTAATTAGGTCTGATCTATTTATTGATCAAAGGTGCAGTCTAGTACCAGAATGAGGACTTGCAGGATTTGTTTACAAAAACAACATCTAATCAGGGGTGTTGGGTGCAGCACCCCTGAAAATACAAATTACAGAGTATCAAACCACCTTACCATCACACAGAATGGTTTATACATCAAAATCCCTGTGTGGGGCAGACATACACACACACACACACACACACACACCCTAGGACTGTATACTCCAAACTCACCTCCAACATCCTGAGTGGTCTGGGGTGTCATGAAACACACCTCAACTATTATGATGGGACATGAGAGCGCACAGCAGCAGCTTTCAGCTTCTCACTGAGATTCTAGCTGATTCAAGCTGTTGCATTAGCTTGAACAAAACATATCAAATAATAATAACAGTATTAATAAAACTCTGGCAAAATGACAATATGCTTTGACAGAGGCTGGATCCAAAGTAAACTAACCCAAATATCAAACAAGTCAATGAAAAGGACTGGGTTATTGGGTGAAATTATATTGCTTTGAACCATGCAAATGAATTAATTGAAGATTAATTAATTAATTGATCAATAATTGATTAATTGATCACCTTATATTCAGTGAATCTAGAGTACCATGTGCATGAAAACATACCCACACACATGCTCTCAAGACGATGAACTAGAAAGCTTGTAGGCCTGTTTATGTGCTCTACTTTGATTTCAAGAGTGCCTGACACTATGCAAGTTTTTTCTTCTTTTCTTTTCTTTCCTTTTTTTGACCAAAATAGCTCCAATCACAGCAAACCACTGCCATCTATCACGGCCAAACCACAGCCAATTTCCACCCCTGTATCACAAGGAAGGTGGAAAGGGGTTGAAAATAGCAGACTACTTTTCTTCTGCCCCAGAATATCCTTATTCACACCGCACTCCCAGTCTAATTATACCCAGGTCCCCCGAGTTTTAGTCCCGTAACTAGTAATCTGAAGGCAATTTTTCCTGGAAATGTTAACAACCCCGAGGTGAAAGAAATCTTTTGACATTACCCACGTGTCTGAAGAGACAGGCCGTATGGGAGGAAGGGGCACGCGGCATTTAGAGTGACCGTCCCAGAACCAAAAAAGTCTCTGGTTCAATTCCCTTGACTTCGACATGCCCTGTGCTGTCAAATAGCCCCTGAGCAAAAACGCCAAAGTTTAACTGTAAGCTGAGCACCTAAAATATGAAATTTTAACATGAGGGGAAGCACTGGCTCGTATTAAAGAATAGTAATGGAAAACGTTTTCTGTTTAACAGAGATTTGTGTTAACAACAGGAGATGTCACAGATCTGGGACAGACTCCTGAGGAATAGGTGAGTATGGAAATAGATGGATGGATGGTTGGTCAGGTGGATGGATTACTTCAATCATGGCCATCTTTTGATTGGCATGATTCATGAGCTGCATTTGTAATGGTGAGTTAAATACAGTACCTACAGTGTTTTGCTTGTTTTGAGTTTTTCTACAATGAGAGTCTTGATTTTGCTCAGGCGGACTCTCAATTGGCATGTGTCTTACATTGTTTACTATTTGAATATCTCATTGACTGCATTTAAATGCATCCAAGCACTGCTCTCTTACTCCTGTCTCCAAAGGTTCAGAGGTTGGTCCCTCTGTCTCTGAACACAAGATGACTCTAATGAATTGTCTGGGGGTTGAAAGGGTCATTTATCCATAACAATGACTGAAAGAAGACTTCCAAAGCCCTGGCATTTCTCACATTTGAAACTCAATTTCAGGCCTCTGTGATGTTTGGAAACAAACAAGAAAAATCCCTACCTATTGGGATTTCAAAGCACAAATTAATCTTGTTCTCAAGCCGAAATAACAAATGACAAAGTGGTAGTCTTATTCCAGCATTTGGCATGGTGAGATATCATCTTTTTAATCTGGGGGACAAAAAAAAAAAACACAAATAAAATAGTTACATTACTCTACTCATCACTCTGTATGTGACTTTTAATATCACCAGCGTTATGGCAACAAAGCCTTCATCAGTGTCCCTGACTATTCTATTTCCGCTTTACTAGACAGTTCTGTTTCGCCTCTCATCCCATTAGCTAGTTTACTTGTCCATTTTTGCAAAAACGTGACTGTGTGTCTGTAGCTGACTCTGTGCTTTACCCTCCATGTCAAGAAAAGGTCAAGAAAAAGGATGAATTTCTCCTTTGCACATAAATAGAATATTGCAAAATTATTTTTTTCTCCAACACACAGCTAGTCTTTGCTGCTGTAATAAGCCAATTTCTCCACAAGTATCAATTAAGTTCATCTGTCCATCTTATCTCACACTATTAAGTCTGATTATATTATGCTGAGGTTATAACAAGACTATCCAGATTCCAATCAGTTTGTGATTTACTACAATATTGATCAAATCTGAGGTGGACTGATTGCACTGCCAGTGTGCACTTGCGGTCCGCTAGCTGAACCAAACTCAATAAATCCTAACAGTGTATCAGGGTCTGGAAGGATTCAGGGCATTTTTTTCCACATACAGCTACAGCTTCATGCATGGGCTGAGTTTGTTATAATTGTTGGAATGAGTTACAAGCACACAAAGGGGTTTTTATCCTGTCTCCTATTTCCTGCTCCCGATCTCCTATTTTGGCTGGTGGTATATGGGGCGGGGCCTTCTAATTAAAGTAGGTGCGCCTAATAAGGTTTGGTGCATGTAAGGAATCTGCCGGTGGCCACATTTGTTTGTGATGCGGACCCGTGAACCCTGTTTCTGCATCTGAGGCCAGCCGATCTATAGTGTTACAGCCATGTTTTGTTTTTGGTTTGTGTTACGGGACAACCATATCATACACTCCAATAAACTGAACTACTTCCATCCATACTCCACTTGAGCTGGCCAACATCAACGACCACACCATGGACTTTCAACCTCTGCTCCGTTCACTCACCGGCCTGAGGTAAGCACAGTCGACCCAGCCAGCAAACCGCCCAGCCTGTCTCTTCCTCAATATTTATACCCTCAGCATATATGCTACCTCAATCTGTATGTGTGCACATAAAATGCACCGACACTTATGTGCCTGTTTTTATATCAGTAAACCTGCTACTCAACTGGTGACGCACGTTTGCACACCACATCTCACTGCTAACCCGCAAATATGTCACTGAAGATTCCGCATTTTTATTTACTATAGGTATTATCCTCTTCTGTTGTTATCGCTTGTATTATCTTCAATATTTGTCATTTGCTCGGCTCTTATCTATAACCTATTCTCTGCTCCTGTAATGACCCAGTTTCCCCACAGGGATCATTAAAGTTTCATCAAATCATCTAATCCAATCTACAATACTCTCCCTTTGTTTGCTCCTCTCACCTTCCAGCACAACGTGAGCATTCAGAACCGTTACACAGAGTGTAGTTACATGCAAACAGAAAGAAATATTACATGCAAGCAGAAAGAAATATAGTGGGATCCATAAAGAGTATTTTAAGGCAATGATTAAACAGGATGTTGCTTCTAGAGGGAGAGAGAGGGGTAAATAAATGGAGGAGTATGTGCAATGCAACAAAATTAATGAATATTAATGGGAAGTGTGAATGTTCCAGGCATTTAAAGAGCTTAATTAAATATTCCCCCAATCCGGGTGAAAACAATAATTGGATTATTGTGCGCGTATAAAGGTAGTGACTGTCGCTCTCATGAATGCAGGGAAACACATGCACGAGCACACACGTTTCTCACACACACACAATTACTTACACACACACACACACACACACACACTCACACACACACACACACACACACATACACACACACACACACTGAACCCAAACAGTACAACAGTTTGCTCGCTTCCACAACTTGCCACTGCAAAAACAAACTTATTTCATGAAATTAAAAACCTCTGAAAAACCTAAGCACTTTCTTTAGTATATATTTACTACCTGAATGGCTTAAGTTTCCCCAGAAAAAAAGGATCCTTTAGAACATTCTCTGAAGCAAAAAATAAGCCGTTTTGCTGCAGTGGTCCCAACTCCTCATCGCAAATATGATAGCGAGAGGGCCTCCTCGTGCTCACTGGTTTGCTTCACCTCAAAAGGTAATGGAGTTATTGCGATGAGCTTAGAAATAAGGCCTTAGCAAAAGAAAATTATACTATGAGTTACTGTTTTTCATCCAAACGCTACATTTCACTGCCTAAAAGCGGTTCCGATGGCGTCCTACATGATCACGATTTCAGCTTGCTCGTGGAAATGAGAGAGGCTTAGACGAACTTGAAAAAAATTTTCAAACTTGTCAGATTACTTGTGCCTCTGAGAGGCAACTTCATCACAGGCCATGATTGCACTTCTAAGATGAAAAGACTGAGGGAAGAAACACTGGAGGGAGGTAGGATGGGGGGGTGGGGTGGGGTGGAGCACGCAATTGAATTTGGATTTTATAAGTCTCTAGCTTCGGCACAACATGCCCGTCTCAATTCAAAGAATAGGGAACAGCGAGTGCATTGTCTTCAAGGAGAGCGAATGGAGCTTTTTTTTTCTGGCACGGCAAAGCGCAGCTTCTGTTTAAAATTCACATTATCTTGGCTGTGTGCATTACGGAGAGTGAGTTTGCTCTAAACCTTTGACCCGATAGTGCCTCAGTTGTTTTTTCACCTGTTCCCTGGCAGGGAAGAGCCGAGAGATAACAGCAGGAGGGGCTTCTATCGCTATGCGTTATTTGCATTTCTGTCCTCTGTCAATGTGTATTCAAGGTATGCCATTTTACACTTGAGAAAGGGAGAGGATTGTGTGTGTTTGTGAGTTTGTGTGTATTTGCTTGGGTGTGTGCATTTTAGTGAAAAGCAAGGAAGAAAACCTAATTATTCCTGTGATCAAAGCAATTATCAGAAAAAAAGAAAAAAAAAATCTCTGACCCAAAAATGTCTGAGCTGGAAAGCATCACAGCTCAATCTGCTGCAACGTATTAAAACACAGTTATTAAGCATTCACAAAGCACTCACACACTTCACCACTCACGCATGACAAAATTCACACATTTACAGAACCAGTCACATACAAAACACAAGTTTATTTAAAAAAACTCTCACGTGCCCAGTGTTCACCCATTTACTGACAAAGCCACTCGCAAACACACACAATATGCAGCCATTTCAGCTACTTACAAAACCACTTACGTAACGCAGCGCACACATGTTCACATATGCATGACATACATGCATGCATACAATCAAACAGGCAGGTACACACTTCCTTGTCACATGTAGAGCTCATCTTTTATTCCAGTTCATGGAAAACACAGGTACACACTGAGCACAACACAGTCACAGCAGTACAATTTTTTTATACCCAGGTAATTTGTTATTTATGTGAGAAGTGGCTAAATGTACCTTAAAGGAAATGATGACAAGTACACACCTCTCTCCATGTGATAGAAGCATGCAAGTATGCTCTTATTGTACAACGCTGATTTCCATAGTGACTGGCTTCTGTAAGGAATTGAGTGAAAAGGCTGTAATTGCACTGACTGTTAACAGGCATGACCACCTGAGGGTGGCAAAGCAGGGCTCAAGACTAAGGGTGTCCCGTCATCCTGGGATGGAAAAAATGTGTTTGGGACACACAAACATTCCCTGCTTCTGCAATGAAAGGGGAATATGGGGATTTAATTATCATTATTATTATTTGCCTATCACTTTAAAAAATGTCAAATTGAATTGATTGTGCATCTACAGCAGCAACACTCTCTTCTCTTGCTGTTACTGTTAGTAATCACTGGCTGTCCCCTTAGTTGACTGAGGCACTAGATCCATGAACAATACAATAATGCTAAAATGCTCCCGCGGTACCTATCATTGCTCCGGTCACGCCAGCAATAATACCTGTTGCGCTATTTAAGAGAGGAAGTCAGATGACTTACAAAGTGACCACCAGCACCAGGGAGCTGCATCTTACCCACGCCGGCCTACAAGCTTCGAATCGGGACAGAACAGGGACGCAGATCTGAAACAGCCTCCCAACTGGAACAGAGACACAGTTTCCTGAGACCCGGGTCTGACTGAGCTGCGACCTCATCCACACTGCTGCTGGCTCCTCATTATCGTCAGGCAAAAATGAGTTTTGGGTAAAGGTTAATGATTATGTTATCACGATGTGTTCAAATGTTGTAAAATTTAGTCCCTGCTGAGGAACACTAAATATTTGTTTGAAGGAGAAATTTTCAAAACAATATAAAATAGATATTAGAGAGGGAATTATGATCTGTTTAAATTCCTAATACTAATTCTAACCAGCTTATAATACATAATTAAACATACTAATATCAAAGGGGGAAAAAAAATCCCACTAATGCAAGCTATACATCCAGATGGCTTTGTGTGACTGTCAACTGTCAAAAATTCCTATGAGAAAAATTCAACAGCAACAGCTCCTGTCAATGTGTCAATATGTTGGAGGTTTCTCCCTGAGCAGAATTACATAACAATAGTCTGCAAAATGAGCAGTGCAATGTATCTTCTTTTCATGTTTTATTTATTCATTTAAAATAGCTGAACAGGGCATCCTGGTGGTGCCCGGGGCCTTTATATAGCTCAGTGATGTTCTTCATTTAAAGGCCTCTTGCATCTCGGAGTTTCCCTGCAGCTGAATAGGTGCAGTGGGTCACCCTGCCTTGAAGCGCTGCCAAACTTAAAGCAGTTTCTTCATCGTAGGTTTCAGTGGAGTTTTATTGTCCCATGCTGGTCTAAATGCTGTTTCAGAGGCTTTACTACCCTGCCAACAATAAAATTCTGGGGGACACAATGAATGCTTATAATCTTTCTTGGCACAAAAATGGAAAAATTGAAAGATATTAAAGATCGGCACACCATCAGTAGCTGTGATACAAAAATGTCAGTGTATCAGCCTTCAAAAACCCCAATCAAATCCCAGATGTCATGATGCCCTGATATTTGATCTCCATAAATCATGATAGAGAACATGCCAACCTTGAAGACAAACATTATTTCCTATCTGCGTAATGTTTACCCTCCCTATCCTGGTGTAATCCAAACTGCAGGACTGCAGCAGTACCTGATATGCTGAGATGCTTTATTCATCATTTACTTTTATTAAAGGGTGAGTGGGAGGGAGTGGTAAAACCTAAATGGTAAAGCCTGAATTTATTAACTGCATATAAATAAAATACTCTGACTATTTCTATCTGATATGTTTTATATGTCAGAGAATAAATTCTTTAATTTGCATGAAGAGGGGATTTCTTTTTTCATCATTTCCATGAAAACTTTTTACTTCTGTGAATAACAAACAGCTTGGGTGTGATCACAGACAGACAGAAATTTTCTCCAGGGAAACATTTTCATCCAACACCCCAAGCGCTGGAAAAGTTGAGTCAAAAACTAAAATCACATTCGCACAGATCTTGGTTCAAATATCAAGGATTAGCCTTAATCCATATCTGTCAATCTGGCCTTCGCTTTGTACTGAAGGGAGAGACTTGACACAGAAATGAATGTCTGCAGAACAAAACTTCAAGTTGCAACAGTTTCAAGATGTGACTGCAGAAGACAGAAATAGACCAAAACATTTTGAGTGGTGGCCTGCTGCATTTTTTCCCCAAGATCAGGAAATAATAATTTATAACAATGTGTCAACAAACATGCCAAAATGTGCTTTAATAAGTTGCAAGTTGTAACTGTACCATTCTTTTGTTCTTCAAGGGATGTCTGGACAAACAAATGTAGCATCCCTAAAACTCAATCTCTCAAAGTGTGGCTGGACAGGAGAAGTGAAGGCATGGATTATCTTAAGTCTAGACTGTTTTTTTTCCAAAGGCTCTCTCCACTGAAGAGAAAATAAAAAAAGGCCTATTAATGCCTTTAAAACCATTCTAAACTGTAAGAATTTAATGGACCAGATTAGACATGCAAATCTCCTTCAGCGATGCCGGCGATGGTAGTAAAAGAGAGTGGAAGGGGAGATAAATCTGGTTAGTGTGCACAAATGGTGATAAGTGTATCAAAACTCAGAAACCGCTGCATCAGACAAACTCCCATCTGCCCTTTGACCCCTCCATCTCCCTGTGACATCACAACAGCTAATTTCCTGCCTGCAGAGATCACAGCAGCACTGATGGCAAAGAGAGCCGCCGCCCGGCGTGCCATTCTCCTGACGTCACTTGGAATGAAGGCGACCGGAGGCTTTTCTCATTAGCAATCAGCGGCTGCATCATCACCCAGTGTGCTGACAATGAAGTTAAAGCCCCTGTATTTTCTCATTGTCTCTGAAAACTTTCTACTCTCTCTCTCCCTCCTCACCTCTATGGCTACATAGTGCAGCAGCATTGCTAATTGACTGCCATTTTAGAAAGTCAATCTAATTGCTTTCTGGTTATTGTGTTAACTGGCTGGTTGCTGTTAAAGGACATCCACACTGCCCCCCTCCCAAATCCCAACCCCCTTCAGTTAATGACACAGACCATTTGTTTGCCACAGCTCTTATTGTCAGGAGCCGCTGTTTAGCCAGCAGTTAACGTACATTCACCCACTGACCAACCCCCATTTGACACCGGTGGCTAATGAGAAAGGTTAATCGGGGTCAAATTAATAATGACCAACATCAGGCAAAACAAAATAGATGGCTCTCCACTTCAGACAAAGCCTCAAAACCACAACAAGACGATGGGCTCAAGAAGCACACAACAGACTTGTGAAGCAGCCTGCAAATAAAAAAAGGTCTGTTGTCATAATTTGAGATTTGAGAATTTTTCTACACAAAAAGGTTAAAGAGGCAGGCATGACACTGGAACCATAACGGTTGCTGGTTTACATTCCAGACAGAAAGGAAAACTTAAGGTCAGAAAAGTGAATGAGGGACATTCTGGGCAGGAATGGCATCAATGCACAGCAGTGTGTTGCTGAAAAAGACTGTGTATGCTCAGCCAGCCGTCCCTCGTGGAATGAACTTTAAAACACATGTAGGACGTGGAAGAAATGAGGATGCTGACATCAGGACCCAACAGTGACTCTATTTTATATCTCCTATTCATATGAGTCTCCTATTCCCTGCTAACATAAAAAACAGGAGCAGGTGGGAAAAAAAAACCTTCTTTGTTTCATCTGTTTGTCTTGAAAATGGAAGAAATAAAATACAATGTGACTATACATTACATTGGGGGTTTTCAAGTTATTTCATGTTCTGGACCCTCAAGTTGACTTTCATTAAGCAACAGAACCCCATTTGAAGTGATTTTGCCCTGGGGTACCATGAAATGAAAAGATTATTTTGTTTGTGTTAAGTTTTAAATTGTTTAAAATGTCATGCTTGAACACTAACAAACAGATTCAAAGTTAAGTTAGAGTGAAATCATGTTGCTGACCCTGAGGAAGCCCCTCACAGACACCACTTTGAAAGCATTACATTATCCATTAGCATGATAGAAAAATGATTAGTGTGCAACCAGCAAAACATCTGCCCTTGACATTTACAGCTGGATAACGGTCGACTTCCCCCTGTTTGGCCGCTGTACTGAAAAGGCAACATGAAGCTGTAGAGACACATGAACATGTCTAGCTGTTCTGTCATGGATGGCTGCCCAAACACACACCGAGGCAACAAGATGTATGCACACTACACCATGATTCAGTTAACTTGAAAACACAGCCTGACTATGAATAAAGCAAAGCAAGGAAACATTTGTGAGACCATAAAATGTTAAAAATGTGGAATGTGATGTGTAACATGGCAAGCACCAAATGTGGTCAACTGGAAATAAAATGTCTAAATGGTCTAAGTGCTATTTGCAGCATATTTAAATTTTCCAGCATACCCCTAGTGCAATATATCCATGGATATAATTAGGGAGGTTTCCAGTCTATCTCCCTTCACCCTAATACAATTGATGGATGGGTATTAATTTGTGGAGCTCAAAACATCAAAAATTAACGTGAAAAACTCAACAGTAACAGCTCTTTCTTGAAACAACAACACAGATACCTCAAGCTCCATTTTACTGGGTTGAAAGGAGACCAATATGGGCTATTTAGACATGTGCTGTTGGTGCACAACAGGATATATTCCCAAAATGACAACTTGATCTTGTCCCTAATCTGGTTCAATGGTTTGGTTAACTGATGGGGGACTGTGATAAGTTTGGCTACCATCTTTAATGCAGTTATTCAATAGTCCACAATGCAAAGCATCTCATAAATTATCTGTTAGTACTTACAATACTACATTCACAAACTGAACGTTTGGCCCAATGGTGGAGCTAGAGCAAAGGTCATAAGGTCAATAACTCGGATAAGACGGTTCTCTCTCTGGAGGTCATGAATGTGAACAGCATATTTGAAAAGATTTACATAAAATGTATTAAAGTTATCACATTCACAGCCATGAACTGGCAGCAGAAGTTGGACCAAATCTGTAATAGCCTAACCTGTCATTTCGGGGAGATACTTACCGTAAACAAATAAAACGATTGTCCAAGCGCATGTTAGCCCCTGCTTTCTACCAGTGCTACTGTTTCTCAAAACTAAGACCAGATTTCCCACAGAGATAATCCTTGTTTCTTTACTTTACTAAAGAAGATGCTGGAAGCTATTTTTCCATCAGCTCTTTTCTTTCATTCCACCAGTCTCTGAAGCTGAAAACACATAATCAGAGTCAAAACACTATGTAGGTACTGCCTCAATTTAACACAGCGGTGTTAAACAGCATTTAATGCGATGCTCGACGCTTGTCATGTGAAGCGGCCTTGAAAGCTTCAGCTCCATTTGCACTGCAAGAACGGTGCTCTCCCAGATTTGTGTTGTAAAACAACACAGATTTGCCACACAATGGTTTACAATGGAAAATGCATCATAGAGGCCTATAGAAGCTGCCAATCCTCTTGGCATTGGTCTACAGTAATTATTCTAATGTCTCAAAATCAATATGATAATGATTTGTTGATGTTTAAATGCCACACATCGCACTGACTTGGATTAGGTGTCCAGGGAATGTTTACTGGAAGAAGAAGAGACTGAGGCTAGAATTTGTCGTAGGTGTTTTAGATGTGCAAAGTGACAGAGTGAGTGTTTGAGATGGTGCTCTGTGCTGGTTTTCTGTACCCGGCGGAGATGAGCTCTAGTGTGGCAGAATGAGCATTAAGAATTGATGTTCCCATCTGCTGGAGAGGAGAGGAGAGGAGAGGAGAGGAGAGGAGAGGAGAGGAGAGGAGAAGAGAGGAGAGGAGAGGAACAAGGAGGGGAATGGAGTAGAGAGGAGAGAAGAAACCTACCTCCTCCCTTATATCCTCCAACGGGAATACACATCCTCCTGTAGTTCAATCATTTTTCTTTTTTTTTTCCTGCTTTCAAGAGTCGATAAGAAGAATCCTTTCATTTGGTATCAAATGAAATGTGTTCTGTCCCTGATATTAAATTAAAAAAGGAGGAGAGTGAGGATGGAGAGGGGGAGAAAACAGTGCTGCTGCAACCTATTAGCAAGTGTAATTTAGACATTTCCTATTTTAGGGCTTGGGGAAAGACAGAGGGAGGGCGAGAGAGGGAGGCTACACAGAGTGACAGAGAGAGAGAGAGAGAGAGAGAGAGAGAGAGACACACACAGAGAGAGAGAGAGATATGAAAGACAGAGGATCAGACCAAGAGAAAGAGATAATGAGATATGGAGAGAGACAGAGCGATAAAGAAAAAAAAGGTGAAGAGGGGAAGGAAGAGGAGAAGACAGTGGTTGCTATTAGGGTTGGCAAAGGTCTTTGATTCTGATGCTATCATCCAGCTATTATGAGAGTAACGGGGAAAGGAAGTGCCATGAAATAGCCACACACGCAGGCACGCACGCGCACACACACACACACACACACACACACACACACACACTAAACAGCAAGCATCAGCCATCGATGTGAAAAAAATCTGAGATGGAAGGAACAGACAGCCGGAACTCTAAGAGAGCCATTAAACGCATCCACATGCATGCATTCAATCCATCAAGTGGATTTTTGTTGATCAACAATTTTACCATCATTATCATCTGTTTTCAAAACAATGTAGTCTCAAGTTGAATCACCTCTAAGGATTATGATGTGCTTTTTAACCCCTTGAACTCTGATTTCCTCTTAAGCAGCTTCAAAGTTAAAATACAACATTTTGTTTCCCATATTGTACAACAATATCACATATCTATACTGTATCTGCAGTATTCAAACCTAAGATGCCATTGTTTTAGGCGGCACCATTACATCAAACAGAAATAATTCAGCAGGACATATTTGGTATCTTCGGAAACTTTGGGATCTCCCCTGGAATTTAAAGTATAGTCGTGCTGGTCTGAACAAAGCGTGTTTGTGCAGTGTGCGTTTGTATCCATGAACCAACCAGTGAGACAGGCAGAATTGAAAATGGTTAACATCTTCCGAAAATGATCCATAATGGACGAGGAGGAATGACAAAGGCCTCTGGTTCTGTACGAGCCTCAGCAGCAAAGGCAGCCTTAATTAAGACACCAAAGTAAAGGACAGAGAGAGGAAGACGAGGAAGGTGATGGTTAATGTAATGTACAACCCCGGGCAGCTGTGACCTTATCAACAGATTCAGATCACTCCATCCCACGTCTCATGTTTAACAGACTGTGGAAAAAAAGAGAGGGGTAGAGGGGTGCTCTGTTTTTTTTTTTTTTTTTTTTTTTTAATTCCCCCTCCCCTCCCGCTCCCTCCAGCATCATTAGTCAAAGCCTTTGTCAAATCAATGATCTGGTCTGGTGTTTCGCTGGCTCGTAGAGCGAGGTCAGCGCATGGCGGAGCGGAGCAAGATGTCTTTCCAAACTATTTAACAGTGTACATCTCATTTCCTTGCAGGCCATTACGGTAAATCTACATTACAGAGGCCTGTCAGTGGCTGTCTGCTTCTCCTCACACCATTAAAGAGAAGGAGACAGACAGATACATGCTACAGACTAATGGACACACTGCCATCTATGGGTAAAAGATATAGGCCTGTTGGTTGAAGTGAAGAGAAGTGCAGCATCTACGGCACAGGCGACCATGTTTATCTATATATAAATATGTAGATGCATGGTGTTTTGATAGATTGTCCCATAAGTGAAAGGTCACCGGCTTTATTCCCCCTGTGTTCATCATCCATGTGGCCTGCCGAGGACATTGAGTAACTGCTTGCACTTTCACTGTAAGTCACACTGAATAAGCCTATAAAGTGTAAGTGCACAATAATAATAAGTAGACATATGTATGCTATACACCAGTGGCTTTCAAAGTGGGAGGTGGGGCTCCCCATGGGGGGTAAACAGTTTCAGTGAAGGCTCAGTGATTTCTAATAAACTGAACATTTTATTAATTATCAAAAGCAGACTGTGCTAGAGAAGAGGGCCGGGCGATATGGACAAAACTGAATATCACAATACCCTCCACCGAATACGTCAACAACAATATTGTGACAGTACTGTAGGGGTGACTACTGGTATTTTCATACAGTATTCACACTGAAGACATCCAGTATCAGTAATGCTGATCTGGTGACCAAGTAGGTAGAGGCAACAGCTATAGCAGTCTAATAAGCTCAGAAAACTGCATCCCCTCAGTGTGATGCAGCCTTTAAAACCACTTTTAAACCAAAGGCTTGGCTTTCACACAACTAATATAAAAACAGACCAAGGTATGTAAACCAAAGTGGAGAGGTAAGCACATAAAGAGAGAAAGCTCTTTTCTTATAAGTCAACATATTAGCCATCTTTGAATAAAAATGACGACACGAAACAATTAAAGCCGACTCTACAGCTTTTTCTGATAGCATTTAAATGCAACAGAAAACCAGCAGCCGGCAATGTGTTCTAACTTAAGATGTATGTATAATGTATGATATGGACATCTGCCATCTTCATTTTGTCTGTAAATCAAAACAAAAGTATGGGAACATTAACACAAAAAATAAAAATAAAAATAAATAAATAAAAACGTTGAGAGACTGACTCCAATCTGTGATGATACCGGCAGCTGATTACCTCTGATATCAGTCTGTCACAATGCTATCATAACCTGAAACACTCAAACACTTGAACTGATCTGAGGCCGCCTCTTTGAAGCGGTCTCTGATTGAAAATGTTGGGTTCAGTTAGGGAATTCTCACCAATCCAGGTGACCCGGCACCCAGAAGGTAAACACACCAGAGCTCGATTCAACCACACTAAACAGGGCTGCTGTGAAAGCAACCTTAGACTTAGAAAAACCTTTGCTGTATACTTTTCTGACAATACAGTTCAAAAGGATTGTTTTGTTTTACCATTTCTATTCCTTTACTGTTATTAGAGAAAAAACACAGAGAGGAGGACACTACCATAAAAAAAATGCAAATGATTGCTGCTGTGTTGTATTGTATTATTAATTTGTCAAAACAGTGGAGAGTAGATTCTACAGTCTTTTCATTTTTCTGTTGAGCATTAATCTCCTCACTGTTCTGCTGATCGAGCATCTTGTCCAGACTGCAAGGTAATAACAAAACCCATCCTGTTTCTTGATCAGACATGACGACTTGACAGTCAATTCATTTCCTCCAGCCACCTAAGAATTCAAGGAAAAACTGACCCCAACCAAACCCTTTATACAATGTTAAAAAACAGCCACTGGTGATGTAACTTGCATTTCCAGGCCCATTTTGCTGTTTGGTGGTGTATTTTTTTCAAATTCCCACTGGCCAAACACAGATGAAGCGAAGTCATGTTGAGTTTATTTCCAGCAGGTGCAAAGGAGTTTGGTAGCTGACAAATTTTTTCAGCGGTCTAAAACAACATTATGTCAGGGGTTTTTTAAGGTTTGCACTGCAATTCAACAATCATGCAGGGAGAAAATTATTGTAATAGAGACAGAGACCAATTTCTCCACAAACGGCAGCAGCCACAAGACATGTCCTGTTTTGCTCTTCCTATATTATGGTTATTATTACCACTCTTCCCATTTACAGACACAACACATAGTTGAATAACAGTATTTTCAAGCTACACTATATTGCCAAAAGTATTCGCTCGTCTGCCTTCACACACATATGAACGTGAGTGACATCCCATTCTTAAACCATAGGATTTAATATGTCGGCCCACCCTTTGCAACTATAACAGCTTCAACTCTTCTAGGAAGTCTTTCCACAGGAGTGTGTTTATGGGAATTTTTGACCATTCTTCCAGAAGTGCATTTGCGAGGTCAGACACTGATGTTGGACGAGAAGGCCTGGCTCGCAGTCTCCACTCTAATTCATCCCAAAGGTGTTCTGTCGGGTTGAGGTCAGGACTCTGTGCAGGCCAGTCAAGTTCTTCCACACCAAACTTGGTCATCCATGTCTTTATGGACCTTGCTTTGTGCACTGGTGCGCAGTCATGTTGGAACAGGAAGGGGCCATCTCCAAACTGTTCCCACAAAGTTGGGAGCATTAAGAGTTCCTTTCAATGGAACTAAGGGGCCGAGCCCAAGTCCCAAAAAACAACCCCACACCATAATCCCCCCTCCACCAAACTTTACACTTGGCACAATGCAGTCAGACAAGTACCGTTCTCCTGGCAACCGCCAAACCCAGACTCGTCCATCAGATTGCCAGATGGAGAAGCGTGATTGGTCACTCCAGAGAACACGTCTCCACTGCTCTAGAGTCCAGTGGCGGCGTGCTTTACACAACTGCATCCGACGCTTTGCACTGCGCTTGGTGATGTGTGAAGCTCTCTACGCACTGTTCTTGAGCTAATCTGAAGATCACATGAAGTTGCTGTCGTTCCCAATCGCTTCCACTTTGTTATAGTACCACTAACAGTGGAATATTTGATTGTGGTGTAATGATTGTGGAATATTTAGTAGTGAGGAAATTTCACGACTGGACTTATTGCACAGGTGGCATCCTATCATGGTACCACACTGGAATTCACTGAGCTCCTGAGAGCGACCCATTCTTTCACAAATGTTTGTAGAAGTAGTCTGCATGCCTAGGTGCTTGGTTTTATACACCTGTAGCCATGGAAGTGATTGGAACACCTGAATTCAATGATTTGGATAGCTGAGAGAATACTTTTGGCAATATAGTGTATATCCCCCACAATGGAAGATCAGGAAAGTGCCTGTCTCGATCTGGCTCTGCCTGTCCACCGTCTGCCTTTCCTGCACAATTTATGAGCCTCTGCTGGCCTGTTTTGGACAAAAGTTGGCAGAGTGATGCATTTGGACACTAGGGTCCAGCAATTTGGATGTAGAGCTGTTTGGCTCACCATAGCGTCACCACCAGGCCAACAGGGCCCTGAGCTTCACACTCAATATCTCATGCTGGGTCAATTATGCGTTTTTACAACGATATCCATCATCCACAAAAATTGAAACTGATTGGCCCACCACAGCGCCACCAACAGGCCAAAAGGTTCTTTAGCTTCCAGCAGCAATGTCTCAGACACCGCTGATCACCACAAAAAACTAAAAAAAAAAAAAACACCCAGGGCAATTCTGAGGAAATGTCACTGCTGACTTCCCTTTTCACTTATATGCTAGAACTGTTTATCGCCTCTAAAAGTTTACTTTGACTATGAAGTGACTGTGAAGTGAAATTTGAGTGTTAATGATAAATTCTACATAATACTGAGACTTAAAGCATCAACGAGTTTATTCCAGTTCTCTGGGTTTTTTTCAAAAGTCATTCTGGGAAATGTAGAAAATCAATAACTGCAGTAGAAATGGACAGGCCAGATTGAGGCAAAGAGATAAACACTTTACAACACTTCATCAGTCATGCAACGCATAAAATATCACAAATTTATGATGTCTGACAGCATACAAGTACATTTTTCAGTTAATCATCTAGATGACATTCATGGGAGGAATGAGGACGAAAGGACATCCAACATCGCAGCTGCAGAAGTTCAACAACTTCAACTTCCTCAACTGTTAAACAAACATTACAAACTGCATATGTTATTCAATCAATACGAGAGCCAATTATGCAGGAAGTGAAGCTGCTGTCAGACTCCGAGATTCAGACTTGGCTAATCACTGAAGAGGTGACACCACTTTTTAATCACGACCGCCTGCTCACAACTGAGCGCTTGAAAACAACTACAAATATATTCCATATTACTATATGTTTTTTTTTTTTCTTCCAACGTCGTCTATGAGTCATGAGCCTGAGACACAAAGTGACTCAGTACAGTGTGGATAAAACAAACAGTGGAGTGTACAGTCATCACAACTTCTGACACCAAAACCTGTCAGCGTTCATTAGCTGGCCTTTTATCTCGCAAACTCGTCTGCAGACATCCACGCTTCTTCTTTGTCTAACCTAATTACCAATGTGCAACTGTCGCAAAAACACCAGGATAAAAACGGCACCCAGGCCCGCCAAGGTAACACTGAAGTGACCCCTGGTGTCGTGTTGATGCACAGGATCTGTATGAAGCTGATGATTTCCAACAACAGCAAAGCACTTCAAATCACCTGTCTTGTCCCTGGCACACGCAAAACATACACATACACACTCATATAGTCATTAAGCGCTGAACTTCCAGGAAGTAGTCTGCAGCTTCTCTGATGTCAGCAGCTCCACCAAAACATCCTGACACTCTGCTACATATTCATATTTACACAAAGACAAAGGGGGGAAAAAAACAGCACTTCAGATGCTTTCCACGTTCACAAAGGATGAAAGGGAAGAGGAGTGCAACATAAAACTCTTAAGTGTACGGTTGTGTTTCTTTTTTTTCCCTATCCAACTCTCCTTTCCAACTTGGCTACTTCCATCTCTTGCTTTTTGCTCCTCTGTGACAACACCTCAGTCACGGCAGCTGCTCCCAACCCTATTAGCTCTTACAGCTGCTTGCTATGGGTGGTCAACGTTCAGGAAGACAATCAAATATACATACAGCAGCTCTCTTAGATCTGCACATCAGCTCTCTATTAGCATGGATTATTAATGCACAAAGACAAACAGTGAGGGAGAAAATCAACGAGAGAGGGAGAGTAAAGACGAGGGAGTGAAAGTAAAAACAAGGAATGGAAGGAGAGGGAGGGAGAGAATAAAGGTTGAATAAATGAGAAGAGAAAAGGTGGAAAATGAGGGTGAATGTAGAAAGAGGCAGTGCGGAAGAGAAAGAAACAGAGGGGGGAAGAGAGAGAGAGAAACAGAGATTTCATGAGGCTTGGTGCCAATGTTAAATATTTCAATCACAGATTGAGTTGCTATGAAAATGCTTTTGATCCAGACTCCAAAGGACTTTTTACAAAACAAGCGTTTCTTTGAGTTGGCTACAGCACAGTGGGATTCACCGAGGGAAAGAGTCCAAAAAATCCTCAAAAGAAAAACTTTTCCCAGTAAGTGAATTCCCTCCAAGTGAGTTTTATCTTCATTATGTTGTAGAAAGTTATTTTTTTCATCTTCAGCAGTTTTGTTCTCATTCCAAGATAAAATGGCACGGGTTTTGCATGTGTTCTGAGTGCCGGGAACATGCTAATTTGGAGGAGTCTATTTAATCAGTGCATCAGACTTTCCCAATCTGAAAGGAGACTGGCAGTAGCAGGGGGCACGTGGAGGATAACACCGTAATGAACATTTTTGGTTTTGAATTCAGCCTACATTGTATGTTAATGAACTGATCTGTGCATATACACAGAACTCGAATAAGCTAAAGCAAAGGGTCGCGGACTTTGTACATTTTCAATTTTACAGAACACTTGACAAAGGGACTGCCAGTGGGGAGCAGTTTATAAGTTTTTAGAGAAGAATTAGCTCCTGGGTTCCCTTAAACATGGCTGCTACTAACATTCTGTTGTTCTTTCTGAGCAGCATAACTGCCCTATGAAACATAAAGTTTTTTATGGGGAGCTTCTAAGATCCAAATGGTAAATGGACTGCATCTCTATAGCACTCCTCTGGTCTACCAACCACTCAAAGCACTTTACAATGTTTGCCTGATATTTACCCATTCACACACACATTCATACGCTGATGGCTGATGCTACTGTGCCATGCCATGTGCCAAGCTGCCCATTAGGAGCAGTGTCTTGCTCAAGGACACTTGAACATGCTCCCTGGGAGCCTGGGATTGAACCAAGAACCCTCAAATTACTAATCGACTGCTCTATCTCCTGAGCCATGCCGCCCCATGGCGTCCACAAATGGAGCCAGTAACATCCAAAAACAGGCAATAAGCACATTTACATTCCTCAAACACATGAAGACCACAAGAACAAGAGCAGAATAGAATAAGTGTATGTACTGTCATCAGTCATATTTCCATTTACATGTTTTCAAACACACTTTTAAACTATTTCTAGACATTTGTTATTTACCATTGACTCCTGGATTATAGATTTTAATGCAATATTAAATACTGTCTCTCTTTTTCTCTTTTTTTTTATTTTATCAATTTCAACATTTTTTTGTTGCTAAGTTAGCACAATCACCATCTAAAAAAAGTATGCATCCAATACATCCTCAGCACTTCAGACTCCCACTCTCCAGCCCTGCCAGCATAACCTAAAGGTGTTGAGTTGAGGGTACAGTATCTGATTTGTTTGAACAACCCTCAGGGTGCTCAGAGGATTTGTGTTCAATGAAAATGGACCATAAACAGCACTATGAATCTAAAAACATTCCATTTTCCACTGAAACACTACAGTGGGTTCAACAGTTTCAGTCTTACCAGCCCCTAAGTTTAATTTAATCATTTTTAGACTACAGACGTGATGAATATCTGCTCTTACCCCTTCCAATTTCTTATGTATAGATGGTATCTGTTGTGCCACTGTGAAGATGGAAAATAATGTTTACATTTGCGCTTATGTAAATTTTAACACAGATGCTATAATATGAGAGAGCTCAGAGAGATGTAAGAGCAAAAAGCTTAATTCAATTTCACATAGTCTGTGAGAATTTGAAGTGTATGCACTTAATTGTCATGCTAAAAACAAGCTGTGGATGAAGGGCTTAATCTCAGAATCCATCATTTCTTAATCCTTTTGATCTGAGCTAATATCATAATAAGATATGAGCCAAAACATAAATTGCATTGATCTCAATCGCATCACATCCCTTGAGTACGCTGAATGCACAACCTATATTCAGAAACATGATCTGATTACAGTGACAGTGGCTCGGATGAGTCACATATCAGTGTCTGACGTCTTCAATCAAAACATGGCTGTTCACTTTGTAATGCCTTGACTCTTACAAGTGAAGGTATCATTTTCATCTGCGTGTCTCATTTGAGGCAACATACAATTATGTTACTTTTCATCACAATATGAAGATAATGACACATCCAATCTTGCGATTTCTCTATTTACCAAAATTTTTAAAACATAGAAAAATGCAGCTCTACGTGCTGTCCCCAAGCAAATGTAGGCCCCTACACCTACATCTGGAAATAACAAGCTGGACTACATTTACACCTGGCAGTAAAATTCATCTGGTTCATAAAACGGCATCTGATTTCTCTTCCCATCACCAAAACACAGAGAAACACAACACTTCCTCTTGTGCTATTTACACCTTGTAAAATAACAGTAAATACCTTGTCCTGCTTGTTTCCCCTTCATTCGTTTCCAACATGTTATCTGTAAGCTGCCATTTGTTTTGTGTGTGCCTCCTGGTTGGATCCACAATTTATTTTCATTTACACAACTCCTATATGTGGGCTGGAGGCAAAATGCATTTACACTTTGTTGTTAATGTGGCCAAATGCATCACTGACCACCTCTGCAGGTCAGCTGAATAATCAGATGCATCTCAGGTGCATTTACACCTAGATTTTATGTATTTCTGAACTAACAGATTACAATCCAGGACAAATGTTAATGCCAGGTGTAAAAGAGGTTATAAAATGGCTGTAAATGATACATTCCCCCTGGTGCTGCTGCCGAATCAGCCGCTCTGCACACTAGGCATTTCACCTGTTCATCAGTATTCAGAGCTTGATGTGGTGCAACAAAACGGACATAAGAGTAAAGGCTGTATCCTGTCCCCAGTGGAGAGAAGAGGATGAGAGAAGAGGATGAGAGCAGCAGTGTAAAGGTAGTCCCTTCACAGAGCTCTCTTCAGGCTCCGCCAGGCTATTTGACCTCTGCGACAGAAGCTTCTGGAGTGAAGATGAGAGGGTAGGCGGCAGGTTGTTAGCGTAAAAACTTCTGCAGCGCTCCTCTCTATCTTCTGCTTTCCTCTTGAGTCAACTCTATCCTCCTCTTTCCCTGCCTCTCATCTCCATCCTTCTCCACCCTAACCGTACCTTCACTACTATCTTCTGGCATTGTCAAGATAATTTAAATGTCAGCGCTACTCACCTGCTGTTGTGAAAGACTGAATTCAATATCAAATTGTATGGAGTTTTGATGCTTTTTCCAAATGTGCGCTGCAAGCTGAAATGCCATTGCAACATCACTACATGGCACATGGATTGGAGTAGTTAGCAGAGGAAGAAGATGAAGACGAAAACATAGAGAAAACATGAAGATAAAGAAGACAAAGAAGAAGAGGAATTAGAAGAATTAGAAGCAGAAGCAGAAGCAGAAGAAGAAGAAGAAGAAGAAGAAGAAGAAGAAGAAGAAGAAGAGGATTTCACTGATTTCACTTAAAAAGCCAGCAAAAATGGATCCCTGTCTGGATTTTCTTGTTTTGGTATGACAGTACCTCTGAAATGTGGGATTTTAAAGCTGTACTAAAGGAAATCATGAAAACAGACAAAAACATGTAATAAGCACATCAATTATTAGCAAGTTAGGCCAACTATGAGGTTCATGTCTCAACTCAACCTTTAAATTACGTGCTTATTCTCTACATTTGTCAGCTGAGTCTAAACTGCCCTCACTTAAATTGTACCCATGCAATTATTATAGCTTTAAGCTCAGCATTTGAATTTAAGCTAAAATTCTGGTATAGTGATCACACAACAATCTTCACAGCTATCTCTGCGCTCCTGAAACACATTCCCTCAGTTTGTTTCCTTTACCAGCTACCCCCCTCGCCTCCTCCACACACACACACACACACACACGCACATACACACACACACACTTGCACCTCTCCTCTTAAGCCTCCAGGTCTATGAAGGAGTAGAGAGTGGTGCTCCCCTGCACATGAGAAGCAGGATTAAATTGTTTATAGAGCTTGGCCGCTATCACAGAGCACATTAACAAGCTAAACACTCAGACATTAGTCACACACACACACACTCACACACACACTCACACACACAGATAACACACACACACACACACACACACACACACACAGGATGAGATGGGGCGGGGGGGTCTCAGAGGAGCACTACCGGTGATTCAGCAAGAGGGGAGAAGGGTGGAAAATGCTTTGAGGCAACGATAAAGAGATAGAGATTTGCCGGTTTGCTGGTGGCACTTATTCAGGGGAGAGTTGCGGCAGCACAACTCTGAGGATCCGTGGGGTTTCGAATGAAAAGCCTCCAAAGCGACCGTGGATCGTTATCTGTTTAAGACTCTAAATATTCATACCCAAAAAGCCAGTAGCGCTCTGAAACCAGAAAAAGGAAATAAAAAAAAGAAAACTCATAATCAAACTGAGACGTATCACTCAAAATAGATTACTCCCACATGTTTGAAGGCTCCCTGAGAGACTAGACTCAAAGAATGACTCTGAAGGCAATAATGTCTAATGTCAGAATCACACATTTTGGTAAACCAAGTAAACAGATAATATCTGTTTAGCTCATATTTTTGCAGTTCTTTGCCCAGCATGTCTCTCTCTTACACGACCTTTGTAGGGCTGCAGAAATATGTCATGACAACATGGCTGTCATTTTTGCGCTCCCTAATACCGTCTGTACTTTTGGTAATCTAGGAACAGAAGCTAATCCCACTGCACGGACTGTAATTAGCTCTGGATAAGAGAGTCCATCAGATACTGAAAAGTCAATAACCTCTCTTCAGCACCCAGGTAAATAAGGTTGCCTAGTCTTCCAAAATTAAGTCTTTTTTTTAACTTCTGGTGACCTAGAAAGAGTCATCCAAGCATTCATCTCATCTCATCTCAGTCACTGCAGAGTGTATTGTTGACTGAATGCTGGAGCCTCACTAGTGGGAGGAAGACCTAGAAACTTGATTGTCATTTACTGACTTTTTTCAGAACTAACCTACGGGAGCTTCCTAGTATGGCTCAGTCTAGCCCCTTCCTACATCTCTGACCTCTTCACCTCTTACAAGTCACAGTGCTGCCTAACATCTTCAAGCTTGGTCCATGCTTCTCACAACTCTCCTCTTCCTTCCGTCCAAAGTAAACAGCCATTTGATGGACGTCCTCCACTTCGTTCCCACCTCCCTGCTCACATCCTTCCTGCTTCAGCCAATCATAGCCAATCGTTCCCACCTCCCTGCTCACATCCTTCCTGCTTCAGCCAATCAGGAAATATCCATCATCGTGGCTGTCTTCTGCATTGTTTCAATTTTCAGCTGGTGAACTACCACCCTTGCCGCCCTAGCAGCTGGCCCTTATTGGCCACATGCTCCCAGTTGCATCCGTGTCTACAGGAGGCATGAACCAAGCTTCAGGCAGGGTCCTTTGAGTCGTCTCAAGGTTTAGCTTGAAGACAGAGGCGATTGGGCCTTCACCACTGGGGCACCACTGGGAGCCTGAGGATATTATACCAGCAAAATTATCCTCACTTCTTCAAACTCTATTTTATAGACTTGTTTTTACCAATAACTGATTGTTTTTTACTACTTTTCCTGTATGTGTGTTTAGTTGTTGTCTTTTACTACTACTCTAAATTTATGTGTATCTTTATCTTCTCTACCGTTGGCTCATTTCAGTTTCTCTCACATTCTTGTCTTCTTTTTTTAGACAAAACACTTTGCAAGTGCCATACAAAGAAAGTTTATTAGTAGTAGTATTAATATTCTTATACCTAAAAGGAAGGTAAATACCCAATCAAAACATTTGCCAGTATGTGAGAAGACAACACTAAAAGGGGGAAGGACAACCGAGACATATGCTGTTACAATTTCATTATCAGCTCTGTGTGTGGGGTGCCATGTACCTAATATTGGGCCGGATGGCTGTCGCAGCGTGCTGATCGACTCTGATTAATATCACTACCTGGTCGGACCGCACCAGTGATGTCACTGCCGCTAAGATGTGCCTCTCAGCCTCCACCACCTGGCCAGGCTCTACCCAGAGTTCTTAGCAAAACGTGTGAGAGGAGGCGTGTAAAACGGTGGCATCACTGCGGGTATGGGACAAGTACAGCTGCTGTTGTAATTAAAATATGCCTCCTTTAAACAAGTGCACACATGGCTACACACACACTTAACCTCAAACTCTCCTTCTATACTTAGTGATGCGGATACATACACGCTTAGACACGCTGCCAACTGTCACACTACTTCGCCACCCAACGTTGCAGAAAGAAAACAAGTGCCACAAGATAACCTAAAACAACAGCCGGCGTAACAAGTGGCCATCATGCTTCTCCTCTGTCCCCAACATCTGCTCACTGCAACCTGAAGCGTTTAGCCGTCACTCCGCCAGCCGAAATGCTAAAGTAAGTCTGAGGTGTGTTATCATCAGCGTGGGCAGCCGTGCAACAAATGACTGGTTAGCTTTGCCTCTGCTAATACAACATCGGTCTGTACACAAGCAGGCAGGCAAGTTGGGAACAGATGTAATCACTCACCAGATAGAGGTGGGAGGCAGAGAGGGAGACAAGAAGAGAGAGCAGAAGAAGAGAAAGGAGAACTGGGGGAGGAGAGCTTTGAGAGAGAGGAGAGAGAGGTGAGAGAGTTTGTGTTTGTCCTATTGGAGTCATACACGCTCACATAACACAAGTACACCAATTCACACGAAGCTACTGTAGTTATCGAGTGGCAATGTGGAATTTGTGGAGACTTTAGGTACCAGGTACAGTAATGGCCTGGAGGCATGCGTGTGCGAATGAATGTGTGAGTGTGAATTCAAAAACACCCTGAGGCAACAGAGGAGGTGAAATCTCACGATGCATCACCTCAAGGACTCTCCCTCTCCCTCTGCTCTCGTCATACTCATTCTGCTTCCCTCTCTCCACTGAATGCACTGCAAGATGTAAGCTTCACTGTCTTGCAAAGCCCCGAAATGATTGAACAAGTACACCAAACATGCAAAATGTTAGATAATATCACCTTCCTCATGTTGAGCTGCACGACAATTTTGCACACTTCATGTCTCAATTGTCTCAAAGCTGGCAAATCCTCCTGTAAGCCATCGCCTCCTCTTTACAACTTGTATATATTTCGCCTAGATTCACCTGTTTAGTTGATCTCACAGAACAAACAACTGATTTTCATGGAGTGTATATTCAGTTTAGTAACCTAAATCTCAGGCATCAGGCCAAATGTATTTATAAAGCACCCACTCCCGTGTCTGTGTGTAGATATGAAAACACCAAGGCCAAAGGTAACAGGAGGAATAAGTATACACAGGAAAATGTGCAGTCAGACCATTATTATGCCAAAATAACTTTCAACAGAGAGATCATAACCCCAATATGAAGCAAAAAGGTCTTGTATCACCCTGAAGGGGTTTATTTTGCAATTGGCCATGCTGTTAGCAAGGTATATGGTGTGGCTACCTGACCCGGGCCCATCAGGACCCGTCTGGACCCGTCAGGACCCGAAGGGTCAGGCCAGGTTTGTACAAATATTTAGAAATAATGTATGAGTGTGGGTTGGTTTTATGGGAGTTTACGTGACGACGCTGAAGGCAACACATAGGGCTATTTCAGGCGGTAAATATAATTTTACGATGGAGGACCAGCAAAATCTTGGGCTTGAGTCGGGTTCAGACACAAAAACAAGAATGCCTGTCAGGTTCAGGTCAGGCTCGGTTACTACGCTCTCAGGCTCAGGTCGGGTTCGGACAAAAATATGCAGCCCTATCCACACTCTAATATACTGTATTAGCAGCAGGGTATATTCCCCAAACAGTTTGGCTTGATGGTGGCACTAGACTAAAGGTTATGAGGACACCATAATCAATAGTTCCTCTTCTAGGGGACATGAATGTGCACAGCAAATTGGAAAAAGATCTGAATAAAAGGTATTCAGGCTATCATGTTCATAGCCTGGATCTGCAGCAGCAGACATGGTGAGTGCAATGATAGTCAGAGCTAATCCATAATAGCCCCCAAACTGTTTTGGAAATAGAATAATGACTGGCTGGCTGGACATTATCCTATTTATTGCATGTCTACTTGCAAAATAAATCAATAATATGAAACAAAATAATTTTGAAATGATTTTATTAGCCTTCAAGACACTGCTAAATCAAATCTGTGTCCATAAGAACTGGATGTCTAGATTCATTAATAACATTTCAGCTATGTTCTCCTACTGCATGTTATACTTATACACCTTTTTGTTTACATGCTTTTCATGTTACTTTTGATTTGAAATCCATGTTGTAATGACTGTGAGGCTCCAGTGGGTCAGCTTGATCAAAGGTAGGAAATGGACTGGACCTTCTGCAAAGTGCTACATCAAACCTGAGTGAGGTGACCGTCCATACGAATGATCAGCTGGTCATAACAACGGTCATTATTAAGAAATGCTGAACTGTAGAATGCTTTCACTGACCAATCAGGTTTGAGTATTTCTCACAGCCAAGTTCGAAGGGAATGACAGACAGCAGGAGAGTAGACAAAGGGAAAAGGAATGGCCAGCAAGCTGGTGAGCCAAGAAAGGTGGCAAACTGTGATAAATAAATGACTTTGGAGCCTGGACTTGCAAACCTAAGCAGTGTCTGATTGCCTGACAATAGAAGGGAGGTTGTGCCAAAGGGATTGAGGCTAATGGGCGACGGCACTGCCCCTGGCTGTTTTCTTGCAAATGCACAGAATGACAAGGACTCTCTGCATTTAGGGGAATAGGGGGAAAAAGTCAGTCAAGGTCTTACATGAAAGGTGGTTTGGACCGACTGCAGTTTAATTTCTGCCTTTCCTGACCTTGCACAGCTAGAGCCAAACAAAGCCACAGGAGGCTGAGACTGGCTGAGCTTATATTTATTTAGGAGCCTTTCAGTTGTTAGCAGGGGAACAGAAAACTGACTAGCAAAGCAACCAGTTTCTGTTTTTTTGTTGTTGTTTTTTTCACTTATGTTAGCATTATAAATTTAATGTTGCAGTTTGCAAGATTAAATATTTTGACAACATATTTGGTGTGAATGCTATGTTTATGAGAAGTAGGAACTGGGAAGTTTCTGATTTGGAACTTCCAACTTCTCACCTTGGACTGTTCAAGCGGTTTAGATTGGAATAAAATGGAAAGCTGCATTTGTTTGGCTTCTTCCACAACAGCAACAGCTCTGGAATGCAAGTTGTAACTCCTCCAATAGCCCAAGAAAAGGAGAAAAGCTGCATGAAGTTAGTATTTGCTTTGTAGTATTTTGTAACAAGTTTTTTTTTTTTTTTTCATTGATTTCGGGCTTGACAAAAATCACCATGTTGCTTTTTTGCTTATACTGCATTACCAAACAACATCTCCAACAGTTCTGAGAAAGCCCTGAGTTTCCAACAAGGAGGTACAAGTTCGAGAGCCGTTCATGTGGATTTTTCATCCTTGGAAGTTGGAAACCTCCCAGTTCCAACCTCTCATGAATGCAGCATAAGTGATCACTGCTGCTAGTGCTTCTGCACTGCACTTCCCACAGTTCATTTGTCAGTTAGTGCCAAACATTGTGTCCAGTAGTATAATGTCTTGATGGAGTTTGAGTGTCTACAAGTGGCGCCATTTTCGGTGTTGGTTCATCCATGGTGGCTACCGCTGATCACACTAAATACCCTCTTCTTCTTCTGTTTCTACCAAACAACCCTGTTGCTGCAGATGGAAATGTAAAACAGTACCGAATTGCTAATCACTGATAGCAAGAGTAGCAAAATGGAATATCTATTACATGGATTATTACTTTACAAGATCAGTAAAATAAATTGCAACATTTTGTTGAAGTTGACAGCAGAGACAAACGAATATGGGTATCAATTGCACCTCAACAGCCCTCAAAACAGATGCTGAGATTTGGTTCACTGATGATCTAAAGACGCATCATTTGGGAATCCGCAGCCTGCTGGAGTGTTTCCCCCACCTCGCCCCGCCTCTCCGTGTTTATCTGCAGGACAGGCGGACATGATGGCACCCAGCAGGGCCTGGCATCGAGGGAGATGATTAAAATGTTCATTAACACTAATCGGCTCAGGTGTCGAAATCTGTCACACACCCCTGCCGAGCCCACATGGACACGCCTGGGACATATGATGGTGTGCGTTCATAAATGCACACAGCAAACTTGGGCGTTGACCACCTGGCCCCACCTGTGAGAAATGATAGGCCATGTCACACTTCTCTGGCCAGGTACATAAACACAGGCTGTTGAATAAATAGCCACACACACATGGACCACCCTCTGCTGAATAAATGAGGTCCCTCACACCTTTGAGCTGGTAAACACGCTCAATCTGTTGGATTGAGGCCTGAGTGGCTATAAAATCCAAACGGCTATACGGGCTTTGGCATTTCTATACTTTGAGTGCCAGGCTGAATGTGTGGGCCCAATGAAACTCAATTCACATAGAGAATGACTCATCACTTGCTCTTTTACAGTCTGCCTACTGGGACATAAATAACTTTATAACATAAACCACTTACACACCAGTTAGAGCAGTTTCATACCCACCTACAGCCGCAAATACACAGTTTAATTTAGGGTTCATACACACATTTATGCGCGCACACACACACACACACACACACACACACACACACATATGCGCGTACACACCCATACTAACTTGTACACACACCATGTCACACCTACACACACCTTCTGTTTAATAAGGACCTGAACCCTCACACACTCAGGAGGAGAGGGGATTAGTCAACAGAAGCCCAATAAACACAACACATGGACAGTTTATGAACACACACACACACACACACACAATGTTCCCTACAAAATACTGACCTGCACACACCTGTTTAATAACGACTCCCCACTCTCCACTGTGATTCTCTATCACATTAACCCGCAACACACACCCAGCTGCTCATTAGTAAACAAGTAATGACAACCCATCTCCACACACACACAAATACACATACACACACAAACACACACACACACACACACACACACAGGCACATATATATCCCTGGGCTTTAGCGATACACATACACCTTCACTCATATATTCCATACACCGCACTCAATAAAAACACACACAAACACAGCGTACTTTAATGAACGCACATACAGCTGCAAGCATACACACATGCATAAACAGATGCATTTACATTTGGGGTGTGTGATACATATCATCTAAGATAATATCTTAATTGTTGTAAAAAGCCAAGTAGGACAGACTAGTGCGCATGCGAACTGAGAACACATGCAGCATTCACGCGTCACAATTTCATTGCTAGACATGGCAATTCAAGTGGCCAATATAAAATATTGTGCTTTTTCTCAAAAATAAATAAACAAATAAATGATGATGTGACTGTTGCTGGTGTGTGTGTACCAAACAAGCCTGTTTTCTTACATATGGAGATTACGATTTGAAGGCAAAGGATTTCTGTATCATCGCAATACTTTATTTATGATGTTTTTGTCACATATTTTACCTTCAATCAAAAAACTGCAGCGCCTGCAATTTGGATTTTGCAGTCAGCCAGTGAGTGATTTTGCCAATTTTTCAATTACTCGTTCAGCCCTACAGTACAGTCACACAAGAACACTCAAACACACACACACACACACACACAGAGGCAACACCTGACAGGACAATGGCTGACCTCCCTGAGGCCATACAGGGGCAGCTCAGTCTGCAGAGGGACAATAAATACAGATCTGTGTGTGTAATGAATAAGTTACACACTCCTATTAGAGCTGGCAGTGGTGACAAATGCCTCTCATTCACTCATTAAGCCAATGGCTGTCTGAGGAGAGCGGGAGAGACCGAGGCACAGCCATGGAAGCTTATTGGGTTTTAAACGGCCATGTAATCCATTTCCTTATTGGAGATGAATAAGCTGCCGTCCACGCCGGGTTTATTTATGGACGCATTACACACGTATGCGGTGACAGGCAAACGCAGAATTAATCAAAGTGTGGGTCTGGGGCTGTGAACATCTTATCAGGAAGGGAAAAGGGGGATGAGCGGAAAAAGAAAAGACAAAAAGGTTTTTTTTAAATGTTTTGATTTAGCTTAGTTGCATATATAAAAGACAAACATGGAGAAAAAAGAGACTAAGTGTGTGGGCGAGACAGAATTTACAAGAGGCTTATGAAAACATTTAAAACCAAGAGAGAGAAAATATAAAAACTGATACTTTTGCTGTTTGCCTTTTTATTTGTTTGAATGATACTGCAAACAGAGACAGAATCAGCAGTCTGTCTGCTTTTAGTGTCTGATGAAACCATGCACAGCGCTTTCACACCTGGGATGAACTCTGGTGCAGTTGTTTCCTACTGTAAAGGTCTTGGACAAAGTGAAGGCACCCAAGTCCGTTTACCCCGAGAGTTAAGTGCATTTAGTCACATGTGAAAGCTGCTTTCAAACGTAGATGTGCGCCAAACAAGCTGACTCAAGTCCTCTTGAATAGAAGAGTCCACATCATGCAAACTGTAATAAGAAAGCAATCTGCTCTGTTGCAGGGTTTATTCCTGCCCTAAGTCCATTTACAAGTGTGGCACTGATGATGTGAAGCACCTTGCAATGGACCAAGGATCAGAGGATATTTCAATAGTGTGCAACCAAACCAGTAATAATGAACAAGAAGAAAAAAATAATATAGAATTATCTCAGATTTGGATCAACTGCAGTGAGACACTCGATTTCAGTTGTGGTGAGGCTGATTTGGTCAGCGCCTAAACTCGAATAACATGTTCACACCGACCCAGAGAAACCAATTTCAGGCCATTTTCACACTTAGGAATCCAAACCTGAGACCTGCTGGTACCAGTCAAACTCAGGTAGGGTTCAGTTCAGATATGAAAATAATCATACACAAATAAAGGAAGTCCTAATGAGATGAGAAATTTCATCAGTCACTTTCATGATTGTTTTGGTTATTTTACAGTTATTTCACAATTTTATATGAATCGTAAACTTTGTAGTATCAAACCCATCTAATTCATTGAGTTATTATATGCAGGTCTAAACTTATTTTATATTCAGCATATTAAGAAATCATGCTCATCAGATCAGCCTGCACTGCAAGTAAAGAGTAGACAGATGTCCATGTTGATCCATCTGCCTGTTAAAGTGGAAGAAGGCAACGTGTCTCCTGAGGATTTTAATCATGAAATCATCATGTTGACCACATGCAGTCGGACAAAACATTTATAATGAAAAGGTTCTTCCACTGACCTCTGATGTAAATTCCAAAGGAGCATAAAAAATGTCAGTGTTAAAATAAGTAGCTGGTGATTTGACATCTGAGATTTATGTATTCAGTAGGCACAGTGCTTATTGCATATAAACATCAATGTAAAATCAATGTAAATGTGCTGGATTTAGTCTCTTAATTGTTCCACATCCATTTGGTAATGTGTGAAACCCACCTGTACCTAAAGAAAATTGCACCAATGTAACAATTTTAGGGCACATTTGTACAAAAACACAAGTAAACCAGGTCTGAAAATGAGTGAAAAAAAAGACAGAAAGTTGAGGATATTTTTTTTCTCTTTTTTTTGGACTAGCATTCAGTGGATGTCTTGATATAAAGCCTGGCTGGCCCCAGGAAGAAGCAAACCCTTAACCTTGGCTATATTAAAGCCTCAATTTAACCTCTGCACAACACAGGCTCAGTGGTTGAGAAATCAGGTCATCGGGTCAAGATGAAGCAAAAAAAAAACTCAGGACACAACGGGAGGGCAGAGGCAGGTGAACAGGAATCTTCACTGTAATCAAATGGGACTGCTGTGTCCACAAGGCAAAAAAAATCCTGGAAAAAAAAAAAATCAAAATCAAACCGCTGAAATAAACAAAGAATTATTTTTCCCATTTATACCACTTTCAAAGATGAGAGTGAACGCACAGCGCATAAATCGACCGTTGGAATAAAAAACGAGATGAAATACACATATCATGGTGCACTTGACAAGAAAATGGAAGAGGGGAAATTCCATCTCCCCAGCTTATTTGGCCTTTGACCCCGTATCGACCCCTCCTGGTGTCCTGAACAGCGGCCAACAAGCAGTTAGCAGGTTAATGACTCCTGATCCCGCTCCCGCCAATAGCGGACCAATTTTTTTATTTATATACAGCAATGCAGACCAATTTCACCTGACTGTGCAGAGCAATCAGCCATTTTAGAAGGAAAAGGCTGAATGTGTTTCCCCAGGCTTGGTGACTATATGGAAATTCCCTGGGGAAGGCAGCCAAACACCAGCCAGCCAGCCAGCCAGCCAGTTAACCCCGAGGGAGAAAGGAAGCCATCAAACTTCATCACCTGTAAGACAAAGAGCTTCGACTGAGGGAGAGGGCAAGAAGGCCGGGGCTGCTCCGAGAAAAGACTAATGTTTTTTTTATCCAATCAATGCCCTTGAGTCCTGCCGTCCGCATCTCTTACTGTTTCTCAGACGATCTCCTGCTTCTCTGCTACGGTTTAACAAACAGCCACAACTGGAACACACTTCCTTTTTTTTTTTCCTCTGTGAGCTATGCAACAGTATACTAGGAGTGTCAGAATACCAATTTTTAAGTAAATTGAAATTTTATGCATTTCAAGACATCTATGTATAAACTAAGTAGTACTCCAATTTTTTCAAGTATAATAGCAGACTGTTATTGTCCATTAATTTGCCTCATTTGTTTTGTTGATGACTGCCCGAAAGGTGTTAAACACTTCACCACAAATGCTGTGTGCAAAATGACTGCCAACAAAGTATTTCTTGTTAAAAAAAAAATAAAATAAATAAATACAATAACAGAATACTTCTTCAACATGGTATGATGCTACTGTTTACAACTTCAACATGACCTGAAAATCACCTGAAAGCTTTTTTGCCTTTGTCATCAGGAGGTCATGACAGTGTGGATACCTAACAGAAAATGACACTGAATCCACATTTTTGCGAAGATTTGGGCTTTTAAAGGCTATGGTCTTAAACTTTTGATCAGCTGATGAACAGCCTATTTCAGTTTAATGGTTGTTTGCAATAAATTGCTTACTCAAATTCTTTTTTGTCTCACTCCCATTTCTTCTTTTTGCATTTTGAAGCTCTACTTAGAACATTCTTAAGATCCAAAAGTGCAAAATGTAAATTCTTGCAATTTCTCAATGGTCTTAAAATTTTGATCAGGAGTGTACTTCTAATTAGGTGTGCTGCTTCAGATAATGTCAAGACACTAGAGGAACAGAACAATAAATAAACACTGACAGGACTAGGACTCCCTAAGACAAAATCAAACATGTTTTATCTTATCAGTTGTAGGGTAGCGGTGGGGACTTCAGTAACAGAAGAAGATTCATGTAAATTGCCATCTCGTACAACCCTAAACACGACACTCCCTTGGATAGAAAGCAGGGCGACATTCAGCAAAATGCAGCTGTTAAGTATGACACAGTCTCTCGAAGTAGTGTTGAGGAGAGATGCCCTGTGTGTCCTCAGCTGAAGTGTCAATTCTTGTGACATCCCTGGTGCATATGGCCTGTGAGTTATACAAGCAGGGCTGCCACACTCACTTCAACATCAAATTCTGTGACCTTCTGATGACTTTCCACATCTTTAAGGACTCCAAACATGTGGCATGTTTTGGGGTAAAATATGACTTTGGTCAAAATTAGACATCATAGAGGCTGAGTCACTTTCTTACTCACGCTCATTTTTTTGCTCACGCTCTTGTCAAGTCAGGAAAATCATGGTGAAATTACTCATTTTAAAAGTGCTGCTGCATCAACACAAATCTCCATCACAGGGTTCTCCTCGGGATGTGACAGGGTTGATCTTTGGACAGCTGAGGCATTATGATGAATTTAAGGGCTGTAAATTAGATTCAAATCAACCCCTGCATACCGCGCTCTTGAAATTTATTGAAATTACAGTGATAAAAATCCTCAGGTGTGATTATGGTTTTAATGCTGTAACTTCAATAAAAATTTACAAGCCATGCAGCAGCTCAGTGTGGAGTTTGTTCTAAATTTTGTGCAAGGCTATGACCTCCAACTGGCACACACACAGAGACCAAAATTGCTGTGCAAAGGTCTCAACTCACATGCTGCATTTTGACAAAATAATCAGCTATTTTGAAGGCCATTCATGTTCATGAAAGTTTTTAAAGGACTTTTGTCAAATACACAAATTTTTCAAGGCCTGCAGCCACCTTGGAAAAGACAACTGGCATGTTTGTGTATTATTCTACGTATTCTTGAGGTCTTCCTCCTTGGAGATTTCTCATCATCTAGATCTGGTTTTCTTTTCTTTTCTGTACTACACCTCTTCAGGGGTTTGCTTAATGGCTCCTCTTAATGACAGACACTCAGAAAGGCACTTAAATATACAAGTCAGTTTGACGCTACACAAATGGGAGCCACACAAACGGTGACATCTCGTCTTCATCCATAATGGTACAGATGGAGTTTCAGAGAGCGTAGATTCACTTCTCTTTCTCTCTTTCTCTCTCTCTCTCTCACACACACAAATGCACAAACTGAATCGCATTCATTCACCTTACGCAAACATGGAAGTTTGTACAGCGTGCTAATCCACAACACAGCAAAATGTACACACACTATGCTTTGACACGCAGAATAGCAGAAGGGGGAAATTCCCACGCACAAACAGGAATAGACGGCATCACACGGGAAACAATAATTATCACTCCTTTGAAACAGAGGGAAAAGGAGAAACGACTTTTGTGGGATGTCAGTGGGGCTGACAGCGCCTGAGGAGCGTTCAAGAGATCACGTCTGCGGTGCTATCATTAGACGGGAGGGGTTTCAAAAAGGCGCAGGGAAGCATGCTGACAGCACATGAAAAACGGGCGCTTGTGTATCAATTCAGCCTCCTTTTTTCTCCCCCATCTTCTCCCTTCCCCTAAACCGCTTGCGCACAACGCACACACACAAACACACACACACACACACACACCAATAGACTCTGGTAGTCAACATCAAAGTATGATGGAGCAGGGCACATCATTAGTAGGAGAAGACAGAGGTGAGAGAGGATGAAATCATTTAGACGCTGCTGCGGAGGGGGAATTACTATGCCTGTCGGGATGAAGGGAGCCGGGATCGAGGGAGAGAAAAAGACAAAAGGAGGGGAGATGAGAGGAGGGGTGAGAGAGGCAAGGGAAGAGGGTAGAAAAACGATGGGGAGCGAAGCATCAACACAACAGAGAAAGACAAAGAATGGTGAAACAAGACGGACAAGAATCAAACCAAGGCAAAAAGCAAGAAACCAACTCCACTAGGGGTTCTGCAAGACTACAAGGGATTTGTATGGAGCTCAGCCGGGCGATGGCGCCTCACTAAAACTACACGTGTGTATTCATGCCTACTATTACCTCAACTCATCGTCAGGGCTCATGCCTGGCCTGCTCTCCTGTGTCGGAGGGGCCAGGCGGCGCTTGTTTGACAGGCTGAATACAGTAATTGCTGGGAAACCCGGGAGATGAGATGCGAGGTGGTTCTGATGTTTTAAACATGTCACCGTTGTAGGTCGAAGTTACACAGGTCTGTACTCCCTTAACAAGTAGGAAATGTCAACTCAGAGAGCTTCATTTCCACCGTTTGCTCTTTGAACTCCGAAAAGAAAAAGAAGAAAAACCACAATACTGAATATCTGCTGCTTTAAAGTCCACTTTATTTCCCTCAGTGTTAACAGAGCTTTCTCTGTGCGTCTTCACAGAATATGATCTTTTAGGAGATCGGCCTGCTGTTCAGCTTACCTGTTACGTGATGAGAACACAGACACCAAACATATCCATGTGTCCCCGATAGATTATTAGGGGTGTGTTCATCTACTCAATAGTGCAATATTCTACTCGCTTCACAATAGTCAGAATTCCTTATTATGTATGCTTCTTACCTTGCTGTTTATTTATAGATATTGTTATCTGTTTTACATTTTATGTTTCCTGCAATATGCCAAGCAAAACTCCTGACTGAGTGAAACATTGCTGGTGAATAAACAAGATAAAACCCATTCCTGAAGTGTGCACATTTCTGATGAAACATAGTCAACAGTGCATAACGCCATAACCTTTATGAGTATGAGAATGAAAAATGGACTAATGCTGCTGGCTCGTCTCCTTGATGGTCCCACTTGAGGCGTTTATGTATCGTGGAAGTCCTTGTGCGGTATGACATTTTCACTTTTGCAAAGTCTGCCGGGTACTGTATTTGATGCTTTTGATTTAAAAAGTCTAGATGAAAAGAGAGAAAAAAAAAAATCGAATCTAATCTAATCTTGTATTTACAAAATCAGCATTACTGTTCATACTGATACATCTCTGTAACCTGAATAAAAAGTTCAGTAATTCAATACAGCTGATATGGCAAGGCTTATTTTTCAGGTTTATTTCTACTAGAGTTGCACCATATGGTAAACAAACAAACAAAAAAATCATACTGTGATTATTTTGAAAAATATTGTGATCAGGATATTTGTGATTTTAGTGGGAGTGATCATTTTTGCATTATAATTTTTCTCATCTAACCATCATGTTTTTTTTTTATTTGTTTGGTTGTTGTTGTTTTTTTGTGTAATATCTATAGAAAATGCTTTGTAGGCCATAGCATCTCTGTAGCTTCACTTCATTTATAATAGCATACGGTCACATTTAGCCTTTATCCAAAAAGTGCAGCTGCTGCGATTTGTATATTGCTCTTATCCGTACTGCGATTTGGATATGATTTTGATTAACTGTGCAGCCCTCATTTCCACAATTTCAGGTGAGCAAATACATATTCATCCACTATATGGTGGTAAATTTTACTGCATGGGTGAAAATTTACAAAAAGGGAATCTATAAAGCGGCAGACTTAGCCACAATTCACTGAGGTTTACTTGGTATTTAGCTTTAGAACTTCAACAGCTTTTCATTTTCTCACTGATGCCTGGTGCATGCTATCACTTAGAACAGTGTATGCTCAAGTGTTAGCAAAGAATCAAATGATCTACCAGGGGGCACATGAATGACTTTGTCTGTACTCTCATTAACAGGCAAGTTAATCAACTTTCAAATTTGTCCAACTCAGGGAAAAACACAGGCATACATACACGCATACACACATACACACACACAAACACACGCGCGTGCTATCTCTCCTCACAAATTCCCAGTCTCTCTTTTTCTCTCTCTTACATAAAAAAAAAAAATCTTTCTCTCGCTACTGTATATTTCTCCATCTCTCTAACTGTCTCACAACACACTCAAACACACAAAAACCCTTCAGGGCGCCACCGATAACCGCTCTCCACTCCCCCCAAAATGCAATTAGTCATTATGTGGCCTTCCGTAATCTGCCATGTTCATTTTGTTTGCCTTTGATACAGCGAGGCCTTATCTCGCCACTCTTTACACAGAGCACCGCTTGCATCCCCCGGCAACACGAACACAGAGTCAAAGTTACCAAATGCACCCAAAACTAAAAAAAAAAAAAAAAAAAAAAAAGTGAGAGGTGGATGGAGAAGCTCATTCTGTTTGACAGGAGTGCACACACACGTAAAAAGGGAGGGTTAGTCATCTGAGGAGCATCAGAGGGATACAGAGGGAACTAATGACCTTATTTTTGTGAGTGTGTTTGTGTGTTTTGTGCGAGAGCAAAATAGGTGGAGTGGGACACAGTATGAAATCTAATTTCAGGTCATAATGATGCAGTGTGTGTGTGTGTGTGTGTGTGTGTGTGCGGCTTACCGTCATTGCCCTGGCTCCCCTCTCTCTTCAGCATCTGTACCGCCCCCACATACTTCTTCAGCTGGACCTTGAGGACTTCATTCTCCCTGCACAAACACACAAAACAGCTCAAAGTGGGCCACAGGCTACACTCTATTCATCTCTGTAGCCTTGTTCAGAGGCAGGCAAATCCAGTCAGGCTTTTGAATCTAAATTTTAAAGTAATATTTAATGTTTTGTGTTATTTACTCAACCCAAATTGTCTCAAATCTCTGACAAAAGGCATACTGCCTCACAGAGAACCAAGGCTCCAAAAACTGTAGCCCTTTCTGCTTGCATGGAGTTGACCAGCAACTCTCACAAACAGATTAAAGGATAAGAAAATGTCTGTTTTATGTTTGCAAACCAATGCACTTGCAGCAAAAAAAAAAAAAAAAAAAAAAGCCAAACCAACCATTTCCTGAAAATTGCTCATGCACTTTTGTGCAGCTGTCCTACACATTCACTGAATTGAAGACCCAAGACTTAAGTCACATGCTAACAGAAGCGGCTACAGTTTTGGGAACTTTCCCTCAGCATGAGGCATGTGGTTAAGACTTTTTCCCTTGGACGTTCAGGACAACTCAGGATGAGTACAGGATGCAAAACATGTATTTGTTGTGTTAAGTATTTCTTTAAGTGTAACTGTCCAAATTGCAATTAAGTAAACAGATTGGATGTCTGTTTTTGGATGAGCTTCGTTTTCTGTTCAACAGCTCTGAGTGCTGCAACAAGCTGGTAATGTGGAAGGTTGGCTGCCACTTTATTCTGACGGTTTTTATGACGGCATTTTCTAATCACAATGCAGAACTTATTCATGAGAGGAGGCATGAAACCTCTTATGATGACAAATACTTGTCACTTGGGGAGCAAACCGAAGGAAAACATTTCAGATCCAAGCTGAGTGGTTAGACTGAGCTGCATTTGAAAGCCACAAATTAATGTTGCTTGTTTCTGATCTGAGATGACCAGCTTGCATGTGGTTCTTTGCTCTTCAGACTTCAGAAACACTAGCTGACTTGCATTAGCAATGCAAAAACATTGCTTCAGAGGTGTCTAGCTAAACATGTAATATTGCTGTTGTCGAATGAGAATCTATCTCCAAAATGCCCATTCTTCAGGAACGAGTTAAAAAGCCCTTGTTTTTAACTTGACAACCACTCTTTTTCATCTCTCAATGGGTTTTGAAAAGGTTTCATAAACCTAAGGATTGTTTAATTCCACAGGAGACCAAATAATTCTTCAACCAAAGCTATGAAACATGAGAGTCACCAAAACTGAAGTCACAATGCTTTCACCCAACAGAAAAGTGTTTCTGTGGCTGGATCGATAGAGGGATGCGCCTGCCCAGTATTTATGGTATTAAATCATCATTAAATCATTGCCATATAGTTGCATCATCCAGTACCTGAAAGTAAACTGACAGCACACACACAAATCTCAGCCTACTAGGTTAAAACATTTCAATGTTTGTTGATGTCACCAAAATAAATTGTAGAAACTGAGATCAATTCATTTGGTTTTTCATGTATTGGATGATAATAAGTGTTTCTGTCTCTGTTGGAGGCCTTCCAGGCAATGCAGTACAGTCCAATCCCAATTAGGCCAGTTACAGTATATGTGGCACATATGAAGATCTTCTATAGACCTGGCATAAACACACACTCTGTGCGATGTGATTGCCATTGGATGGTGCAAAAAATCCAGCCGTAAACACACCCAAGACACATTCAAGATCCAATCATCTGAACAGCTCCCGAGGACAGAGATGCATTTGGCCACATAAAGTGTAAATGCAAAACATCTTTAATCTCTATATAGCTACATGAAAAAAAAAATAAAAATAAAAATCTGTCTGTATCCAAACAGGACGCACACTCAACACAAACAGGTGGCAGGTAGGCAGCTTGTATAGCAACATCCTGGTCCAAAATGGATTGTCAGGTACTAATGGATAGGAATGTGGAAAGGCAAGGTCTTAACTTTCAATTTCAAAGGGCACAAATATTATGAGAGGCTGTGAGGTGCATGATGATTTAGAAAAGAAAAGAGAAATTGGATTTCAGTGTGTATATCTGAGACTCGTGTTTATGCCAAATGTAAGCCGAGCCGGACGCAATGTAGAGCCCGGTCAATCCTACAGCCCTACATTAGCGTTGTTCAGAGATGACGCCGAGAGTGTGTGTGTGTTTGTGTGTTGGCCTGGGTATGCAGGCACGGACTGTGAGGGAGACACAGTGATAAAGAAACAGAGTGAGAGGCACAGACAGTCTCCTTACAAGCTGTAACCGGTTGAACGCCATCGACTCTGGAGAGGAAATCAATCAGAATTGGAGTGTGGCTTTATGCCCTTGGCAGTTAAATTTAACAGCCTTTGTCTTGCTCCGCCGCCACCCCGCCACCCCCATTCTCCACGGGTGCTGTTTGGTACCCCGCTTATCAGTCCTCATTCCCCGCCAACAAAGGAGGCGCCTGCCGGGAGACCTCCTGAATCCACATGACGAGCTCTCCTAGGAGCCGACCACGCTGTTGTTATCAGAACCACCCGCAGCCCAGACACCATTCCTGACTGATTTAATTATAGCTAATACATGCTGCTTGCTCTCGAGTGTGTGTGTGTGTCTGTCTGAGTTTGTGTGTGTGTAATTTGTGTGTGTGTAAGGGCTCAAGGAGACACACCGGTGTTCGGATGCGTCTCGTCTTACTGAGAATGAGCGCTATGTCTGTTGTCGGGCCAGAAAGCAGATTACAGCGCTTGACAAAGAGCGACTGAACTGGCCGTGATACTTAAAGCACAGGTTCAAACACTCCCGGCTCACACACCGGTCTTTTTATTTATTAATAGATCTGTCACTTATGCAAATTAACAGTCGGCGTTTCAGTTCTTTCTGTCGTCTGCATCTCTCTGCGTCAGTCACTTACTCACCCTCGTGGGGACACATGGAGAACACTTTGGTCTTTGCAAGGGTGTAACAACACATGGCAAATTCCATCTGCACACTTTGAATTTGCATTACAGTGCTGTTACATCGTTGAAAGGACATTATGTATCAGAGAGATTTTCATTAGGTGCTTGCAGAGTCTTCGTATTATTTCTGCTGTCTGGCTCGGGCTCATTTGCAAGCAACCTTCCCATCACCTTGGTGACTAGCTAGGAACATTCCTTACTAGGAAGCTATTTTGGCCAAAACTTTAGACCGAATACGGAAACGTCACATTACTAGAGTAGAATTGCAAGTATTGCAACATAATGCAAAGCTACTTTTCAGCTTGCTAACACTGAGTTAGGCTACTTCTGGTGATGATTAGTGGCTGTGCTGGGAAAATTACATTACCGTAAGGCTCGGAAATGTCGAATAGAATAGCCGATCAAATTGGAATCCCCAGTTGGAAGTCAGGAAGAGCGATGTGGCCTGGGATTCCCAAATGATATCACATCAGCAGGATGGCGCACACAGTGAACAGTGAGCAGAATTCTCTCTGCATCAATTTATACATTATAAAACTTGAATAATTTGGTAGATATGTAGTTTGTGCTGTGAAAATGTGCAGTACCAACAACCAAGTTTCATTCATAGTAAACATTATTTCATAATCATAACATCCGTAGGCAAAAGGTATTGTGTTTTAGAAGTGAGCGTCCTTGTTTTTCTGTTCAAAATTTATTATAATGCATCTAAGTTGAAAGTCCAAGCTTTGCAAGTTATGAGCACAGTTTATTTCTGCATAATAGATAACTGCAATGAACTGTGATTAATATGCACCTCTGGAGTGACCACCGTTGACTCAGTGCCTGAGCCCTCAAAGGGCTGATCTCACAAAGTTCACCTGAGTGTTCAGACAAATGAAACGACAATTATGATGACAGCGGGGATTCCCCTGACAGCAAGTGCTGAGGGGAAGTCAACGAGGGCGAGTTAAGCCAGTAATGAAACACAGCGTGTGTGTTTCTGGATGTAATCAGGGGCTAAATGAGTCCTGGGACATCAGGTAAATGTAATCAACTAGCAGGTAAAACAGAGAACCAGCAGGGCTCTGAGAACACTGCGCTAAATTCAAGTTGGAGCCGGACTGATCAGGGTTTGTGGAGGTTGACACCAAATGCTGACAGTCCATTATCTAAGTGCCTCTTGATCTCGATTTGAGCTCTGGCACAGAAATCAAGCGCAACCTCTGCTGGCGAAGGCAATTCAAACACAGGTGAGTTCAATAACTCAATCAAACCTCGCAGCTCCAGACCAACCACTACCAGCCAATTTGCTCTTTTGTTCTGCGTCATTGCTTTGGTTCATTTTATCAAGTGTATTTAAAAAGAATATTTTTGTTTAATCATTGCTTCTTGTTTATTGTTCCCTTCCATTATAGATTAATTCGGAAAAATGACTGTTATTCATACTTATTTGCTGTGTGAATTGCATTTAGTCTGCAGCTTGTTTCAGTTGTTCAGTACTATGAGCATTATCATTTTAAGTTCATTGTGAGATTTGTGAGTAATAGACAAAATTGAGATTAATATGAATGATTTATGTTTTGCCTGATAATGACTGAATGTTGTTGAATTATTCATAAATTTCATACAACAGAATTGTTTTCTGTTGATGTAATGAGCTTTCTGTTTGCACCACTTAACACAGAAAATGCCACTCGAGCTGGAAAACAAAAGGGATGTTCAAACAGGAGAAATAAATGTCACCTCTGTGGAAGATAGACCTTGGCCTTTCTCTCCATCTATTATCAGCTCAATAGCTCAAATTATAAATGTTTATCACGGCCTAATTCCAAAAAGTGTCTAACCTACGACATGGATATGCTTGAGTGACAGCCTAAATGCAGTTTCAGAGACTTTTGCACGTTGCTAAAAGACACATTTCTGGAGGAAACAATCACGACTTGCAATGTTCTGTGGATGTTCTTAGAGTTAAAGGTCAAATTTAAACAATGAATATCAACACAGTGGGTGACAGGTTTCACTGCAGGTTTTCCAGACACCACTGAGGCCGGCTGAGTAAAATGCTCCCACACCTGACTGAAACAATTTCTCTGTCCAGACATGCCGAAATAAAAATAGCATTTACTAGCTGTAGTCAGATAGTAAATAATAGTCAACAGGCGGGAGATGGACAACAACCATTTTTAAGCCAATACCAGCAAACAGGTACATTGATCTAATTGGGGTATCTTTAGGTCTAACCCTACAATAGTCTTCACATAAGTCAGTCAGACACAATGATACCACTATATAACCTATGCTACTCATACAGAAATCTAGTGCATGAACATATACCAGGTGAAATGTGTCATATATGCATTATATATAGGCATATATGAACCACTGTCCATATGTTTGTCCATATGGGAAAATATGGGTATAAGGTCATATGTCATATATAGAAATGCACACATATTACATTTCCATATGGGTATGAAAACATGCACCAATGCAATATCTAGAGAGAGAAAACTCGAGATATATTATGATACCAACCGATGAGGACAGACATGCTGGTACAAAACAGTCATATCCAGATATAAGTGTAGATCACAACTACAGAAATGCAAGCTGGTCTTGAGGGAAATTCAAGGGAATGTAGACAGCTGATAAGCAGCTGTCACCGCGACACCATATATGAGTAAGAGTCCAGCAGGCTACGGGAAAACAGATTGCTCTTAACCTCGAAGAACTGCCTCAGAACCAACATTTTCGAAAGAAACGTCAGAGCTGGCTGATGAAACAAGATATCAACGTGTAAAATAATCCCCGTGGCCTTTTGATATTGAAGCAACTTCCATCAGGTTGCAAGTTGAGGCCATTTAAAACGGTGCATGCGATTCTGTGTATATTGTTCACTGAGTATGCATTCCTTGCCTTGCTTGCTTGACACATGATACACAGCAAGCAGCTGAGGTGGCGCATCAGCAGGACTCGATCTGCATATCACCACTGCAAATGGCAACACCAACAAATAGCCTAATACTTTTGATAATAATAGTTTCGATGGCCTGCTGCTTCATATATTTTGAGACCAGCGAGTAAACCACCTATATGGTGTTCATATTTTGTCAATTTAAACAGTTGTGTCCTAATAGCAAATCCCCCACTTACTTTGCAGTCCAGTATTATAGAATGTTTTTCTGTTTCACTAATTACCTTTTCCTCATCCACACCTTGGCCTCCGGTGGCCTTTTTCTTTGCAAGACTGGCATGATTAAAAACATGCATGGTGTCCTTTTGCCTGAAAATGGGTCATTAGTCTCGGCGGTTCCACAAAGTTCACCCAAAAAAAAAAAATAATAATAATAATAATTCTCTCTATTACCACTGTCTCATCGCGTCCTTACAGATTATTAGTGTGGTTGCTGACACGTTAAGCTTATTGAAAAGAAGAAGAGAGGTCTAAAGGGGAGTCTCAGAGGAGTCTTTTTTTTTTCAGCAAACAAACCTTACCTCATCATTACTGTTTTTGTGAGCTATAAACCATGTTTCCACAGGTTAATACCCTTGAACACAAGTTTTATTTTCACTTTATTGTAATTGGGTTTTCCATTATTGTTTTTATGGTTTTATATTGTTTGTTGCTTTTTATTGTTGGATCGTGCCCTTGCTACAGGCCAAATTTCCTCTTGGGGACGGTAAAAATCTGAACTGAACTAAACTGAATTTAAATAACCTGTGAAGTAAACTCTTAAAGTGGCTGAGAGGATGTCTAAGTGTTTAACCTGTGTGGTTTTCCCTGTATCTAGTGTGTGTTTTTTGATAATCGGTGAATTTTACGTTGATGTGTTGTTTTTCTGACATTCCTTTTATTGCACTCCTGGTGTGAATAATGCACAGTGGTAAAATATAGTACACCCACTGCGCCTCTACACCCTCTGCTTTTAGCATTGGCAAGCACACCTTTTTATGATATAAACTGAGAGTATCCTCTTTACACTGAAGGTTATATTTAGAATGAGATTAATGAATTTGTAGTTACTAATATTTTATGATAAGATGCAAGTTTCTGTGATCTATATCTTATTAAATTATATCAAAATGTATAGCCTACTCACATAAAAATAAAAAATAAATGATTTTAATACTTCTTACTAGCGTTCTGACAAATGACAGCCAGCTTGCAGATGTTGTAGAATGGACCTTCTTCACTGATGTGTCATATCGAGGTAAAAGCAGATGTAGGGCATGCAATTTAAGGCATAAAAATTTCATTTAGGTAAGCCAAGTTCAGTTTCATTTGGCATACCAGGTACACCTGGCATACCAAACGACAGCCAAACCTCACAGGAGCTGCAGTTTAACTGTCTAGTTTCTGACTTGACCACCAAATCTGTCTGTTTGTATTTTTGTACCCATTCTACCAACAAGAAGCAAGTGAGTGGGATCAGTGATCAGTTGTTTTCAGCCATGAGAGGAGAAGAGTTTAGGATGACCATCATTTAACCCAAGGTCTAACAAAACCCAGCATGTCCAAGTGTCCTTCAGCAAGACAAGGTGCACCAGCTTATTATTAAACTCACATGTATATACACACGCTTAAAGCTAGACCTTGAGATCAGAGTTCCCATCATGGTCCTAACAGAAAATTCAAATCCGAGTGCTCCCCTGACCTTTCCATTTTGTCCCTCTCTGGTTTGTTAGTGGTGTTTTCCTGTTGAGAGAAACTGAAGGGAGAGGAGTCATGCCACATTCAGTGTCACTGGACATCAACAATAGTCAAAAGTGTCAGTGCCACTGTTACTTCTTCCCCAACAATATACTGAAAATAAATAATACTACTACTAGCCAAAATAACTAAATCACTGAATAAGAGGCAGTGAGAACAATCCTCAACTGAGGCAGAGGAGGAAAAAAAAGAAAGATAAGCTTTAAGACACACACACACAAAAACACACACACAGACTGTCCCCAAAAGGCAGCAAGTGAAGCCACTTCTGTTGGTTTATTTAAGTCAGTAAAAAAGTGGCAAGGCTAGTTTGGCCTGAGTTTCAGAGTGCAAAAATGTTGATCTCAAGACAATGTTTTCCACAAAATGTGGACGTAATAGTGAATGAAACTGACGTCAGAGAGAGAGACTCTGGACAGCCCATCCTCCTGCCTGATGTCATCAACCACTAGAGACGTTTAATTGGGTGAAGTGACCGTGTGAGTTCATTTCATAAACTGTGACATCAAACACTTTTTTCAAGCATTTCACAATGATAAAGAGTGAGCAAAACACCATGAAACAACAATAACTAAAACTAAAGCTATATTCCTTGTAGTGAAGGCTGACAACAACGTAATGAAACAAAAACTATCACTGGATCAAATCTGTTTACTCTAGTATCTCGGTCCAACCATCTCCGTGTACAATAAATTAAAACTTACATAGCATAAACTGCCAGCCTGTCATCCAAAATCGAGAGCGGGCGCGTCCAAGGGGTCAGTGCATTTCTTGATGTGCACTCGATGCTTCCAGAGGACGTCAGACCGCTGGAAACAAACTGGTGTTTTCAAAACCGCGTGCGTCCAAAAACTCCCTGCGTCTTCTCTGCCTTTGGGGAAAATTAAGTTTTAAACAAGTCTGTCAAAACAGCGAAGTCTCAAAGATAACTTTCTTGGCTCCTCTGCTGTGGAAAGTACGTCCTTGGTCCTCGCTGGCAGTCACAGCTGATATGGGACCGGCCTCAAACCCAATTCTCATCACAGGCAATAGTCTGACCCAGAAATACTGTCAGTGTGAATGGCTGCTCTGGGGATAAGCCCATTAAGCAAACAGGATGTTGAGTTAATTTAATTGTTTTTAGTCATCTCATCTTTTCTAAGCTGAGGCAGAGACTGAGAGAAGAGGAAAGATAGACAGAGTGAGTGCATTAGAGAGACAGATTGAAATAAGTCGACTGTGTAACTGAGTTTTTGTGGGTGAAAGAAAGAAAGATGGACAGAGTGTGTGTTAGAGAGATAAAGAAACAAAGATGGAGTTTATGACAACTTTTGTGTATTAAAGTAATGCATAGAGTGTGTGTGTGTGTGTGTGTGAGTGAGAGACAGAGAGAGCAAACCACAGACTAATAAAGAGAGAGAGAGGAAAGAAGGCAGATCTCACTAGACGGTTTTTTGCTTATTCTTGAAGAGAACACTCTTTAAGAACAAGCAAAAAACCGTCTCAAGAGGAAAGCTAAAACCTCAAATATGTGCAGTAATTACCTAAGTTGAGTCTAAGCCCTGAGGTGATTTTATTTTTTGCTGTTTTCTCCCTTGTATTTCTTCCTCTACCTTTATTATGCCCTTGCTCACTAGCCGTCTTAATGTGCGGTAAACTCAGCTAAATTGGCTGCACTTGAGGTACGGTATCCTTTTTTTGTTTGGGAGTGGTGAACGAGAGGTGCAAAGACGCCTTCAGAGACAGACGGCTCACTAGCTAGGTAATGCTCCTGAGAGCAATTTACTGCTCAGCCTTTTTTTTTTTTTTTTTTTTTTAAACACTTCAAGCAGACGGTGTTGTGTCAAACTTCCAAAGGCTCAATGCCCAGAGCGCTGCAGAGTTACTGTACAAACACAAGCACACACATACCCACACACACAAGCACAACAAGGCTACAGGGTGCAGCGCTGGGTTGTTAAAACTTCAGCATTGAAAGAAAAAGGCCCCCCTGGGCGGACTGACATAATTGACTTCTCAAAGAAAGGAAACAGCGAGTCTAAAAACTCCAAACCAAACTAGGCGAACTTCACAGCCGCTCTCTCTGCCACTTCTTAGATCAGCCGTAGCAGACCGCCTGTAGAAAAGACTGTAGGCATTGCCAGCTAAGAAAAAGGCATCTGCTCCCATTTCTTTTGGGCATGCGCGCGTGTGTATGCATGCGTGTGTGTGTGTGTGTGTGTGTGTGTGTGTGCGCGCTCGTGTATGGGTCTGCCTGTCCAACCGCCCCCTCTCCCGGTGACGAGGTACCACTTCCTGGCCCGAGCCCACTCGACTGGCCATCTTCCCACCTTCCCGCTGCGAGAGGCCTGCTTTCTGCTCCGCCAACTAACGTATAAAAAGGGGGACAAGGACTGGTTGGGGGACAGTGTAAGTAAGTGTGTGTGTGTATAAACTTTTGTCCTTGAGGAAAAAAGTTGAGTGTTAAGCCCTCAGAGTGGGGACAGTTTTGCGAGGTGACATCAAGTGGCCGATTTTCACTTCTTCCAGAGGTCTAAGTTTCGGGTTATAGTGATTGCCTGCTACATTTTCACAAAATAAATCCTTTTGCTTCTCTCTATAGCTGACAGATGTAACATCGGGGTGCGTATCTTTGGCTTTAACAGAGATTCAATTCAGTTCACGACTCACTACAGTTGGTGATTCGGTTTAAGATGAACTGATGAATCATAGATTATTCAATCCAAAGTAGGGATGTCAAGAGAACTGATACTTTGGTACCAAGTCGATGCCAAAAATCCAAAAATATGACAGTGCCCATTTTTCTGTCGCACAGTAGGTACCGTGTGTATTTATTTAGATTTAGCCTTCAGCGGGCTGCCCCCATCAGCTCTGGCAGTATATGTACAACTTAGGCTTGTTCAAGTGTGTGCTGAAGAAGAGACAAACACACATGAAAGATGGAGCAGCAGCTCTGCCTCGGCTTGTCCAAAAGAAACAGAGCAAGAGTCATGTATGGAGGGATTTTGCGTTCCAGGCGGATGCTCAGGGGATGATAATAATGCACAAAGCAAAATATGCAAACGGTGCCATCAGAGTTTCCCGTGAAATAGCTCTTTCTTTTTCTAATTAGTTAATAATGTATATGCTTGCTTATTATTTCCATATTTTTCTTATGTCTCTACTGGATATTGCATTTGAAATTCAGTGCAATCTAAAAAGTTGTTATTTAAGCACTTCTTGTTTATTTGAAATACTTTAAGCTTTAAATACCTGAATGTTCAGCAAAGTTTAATAAAGGAATCAAAACGGGTATCAAGAATTTACGAAATTTACGACAAACCTAATTAAAAGCATTACATATTGATTCCGGCTAAAATCAGAGTGATATATCCTATTTATTTGATTTATGAGATCAATGCAGTTGATTTGACACAATTTATAATCAATGCATATGATGTGAATGCAAGGAACAAAACATTACATCATTACACCTCTAATGTAACACAACAGTGATTCAACCTATACCCACTGTCTGCTAGTTCTTTCTTGCTGGACAGGAGGAGTTTGGGGTTTGGATCAAAAGAAAAATGATGATGAACAGACAAAGAAGAGAGCGCCACCTACAGAAACTTAATCATCATCAGCAGAAAATCCAAGGAGAAAGAAGTCACACTACTGACCTCACCATTTGGTTGCTGTGATTGTAATGATCTAGCACCGGGGTGGGGAACCATGTGCAGCGGAGGGCCAAGAGTCTGCAGGGTGATCACTGATCACCTCACCTCCAAGCAGAGAGGAGGGACTCATCATGGGTGTGTGTCAGTGTGTGAGTAAGGGTCTTCATGTTTTTTTTTTTTTTTTTAATTTATCTATTTATTTATTTCCATGCAAGTGTGTGTGTCAGTGTGAATAATCGTGCAGCAGCTCAGTTTAGCCCACTCCCCTCTGACTGATTCAGCGCCCACCAAAATCTATCTATGGCGGCTCTCTCATCCTCTGCCACCCCCATGTTCAGCCTGGCTCAACACACACTCTCACACACACTCTCTCTCACACAAACACACGGACACCACCGCCTTGGGCTTGGTTACCGCTCTACTACAAAAGCACTATTACAAGGAGCACTATTATAAGCAGATGACTGGCGGCAGCCTCCTGTAACAGCAGGACCATCTGCTGCTCAAAATAAACATTTAACCTGGAATTTTTCTGCTCTCACAGTTGAGCGATTGCTGTCAAAGTTTGGACAGATTATACGACCCACCTCAATTAGCACCTCAATTAAGTGAACTCCCGTAAAATAGCCCTGCTGCTTGTCTGTCACAGAGCGAGCCAGCAGTCACCAAGAGCCGAGGTTTTACCCTTCGGTATCAGATTTTATGCCGGGCTTACTGACTCCCAGCTCATCCTGGCTGCGAGTGATTCACAAAGGATTGTGGGATACGCAGCAACCGTTGCCAGTAGCCTCTTTCACTGAATGATCCTGACAGCTTCCAGCCCTCATTCAGTGGCTAGCTGCTCGTTCAGTGGTATTTATAGCTGCTATTGATCGAGCCAGATTTGGCTGAGGAGGAAAAGCAGCACTTGAGATTTAGTGGCTGGCTATAGAAGAGTTTTTGTGCATGTGTGTGTGAGTGTGTGTGTGTAAATGCACATTACATGTCAGAACGACCTGCATAAAGAAAGCAAGGCAGCCATATACAGGAATACTGTAGCAATCCCTGCTTCTCTGCACACCCCTTTTTAACTCTCTGCCTTTCTATGTCTCATCCTCTTTTTTCTTGCATTTCCACTCCATTAAGCCGTTCCGTGCGGACATGCAGCCTGCTGCGCATAAAGATCATCACACATTAAAAAAGCCCGGGCGCTGCCTCTGAAATGTCCTTGCTAAAACACAGATCCATCAGCTTCAGAAGTCTCAGCTAAGTTAACTGAAGTCATTCGGTGCTGGATCAATCCGAGTCGGCAGCTTGACGTAAAACAGGAGGCTACAATCTAAAAACTGTGCTGGGTCTTTCAGCGTGGACTGCTGGAGGATGACTAATCCTCTATTTGAAGAGTTCAGGGGTCGACTGAAGACTTTCTGGCATATAGGCAATCAATTGTAGATGGTGGGGTGACGTAACGTGCTTTCAGAGAAGCTGTAGGTGGTCACTTATTGGGATAAAAAAAAAAAAAAAAAAAAACATGTGAATGTGTGTATAACTGATGTAGGGTCTGCAAACCAATTCTATATGTCAGCCTGACATTCAGTATGAATGACTTTTACATAAGCTGATTAAACTGAATGTGCAGACCTGCCATTGACACTCCTTCCCCTTTCTACAAAGCTAGTTTCTTTGGTCTTGATGACGCTGTTACCAGTAGATAATATATAATAATTACTGTGATTATAGTATTATGAGGCATCAGAAGCATAACATATTTCTTTCTGAGGCTAAAAAAACTAAAACTAACAAATAACCAGAATGCAGTAGTATGAATCAAGACATTTTATCTCCTCAATATACAGTGGTGGAAAAAAGTTTTCGGACACCCTTAAAATTTTACACAATCTCAAATATTATCATGAAATATTTGTGGAAAAATCTTTTTTGTGTTTCAAAAGGTGTGGCTGCATTAGACAGATACAAACAAATACAAATTATATTTTTTTTGTTTATTGTTTACAACCGTCACATTAGTAGGAGGAAGATAAAGCTGAAAACTGGACTCATCTGACCACAGAATCTTCTTCCAGTTCCTGGATGTCCAGTTCTTGTGTGCCTGGGCCAACGACGCCGGGCTAACCTCTGTCTCTCATTGATCAGGGGCTTCTTGATAGCCTTGTAGGACCTTAAGCCATGATCTTAAAGTCGGCCACGTACAGTGCGGGTGGAACACTGGACGCCAGTTTGGTTTGACCACTGCTGCTGAAGCTCCTGCGATGTCATTTGGCGGTTTTCCCTGCACATGCGGATCAGGATGCGGTCATTTCTTGCTGAAGAAACCCTTGGACGCCCAGATCTTGGTTTGTCTTCCAAGCTGTTGGTTCGTCTGTATTTCTGCAGAGTGTATCCAACTGCTGAAGGACTGCATCTGCACTTCCTGGCTATCTGGCGGCAGCTGTACCCTTCCTAGCTGAGAATCTTTATCTTCAGGCATGTTTCCTGAGTTAGGTTCCTTGTTTTAGCCATTTTTGTGTCTGAAGAACTTTGAAATGTGCTGGCTTTATATAGACACGAAGCTTGGCAACAAAAATTGTATCTTTTAATAAAAAGAACGACCTTCATCACTGGTACCAAAATGACCCAATACTCAATATAAATTTCTGATGTATTTTTATGGAGCCAATCAATTTTAAGTTTTTAATGGCTTTTTTAGGATTTGTTCAGTATTTTGGCTGTGACTGTACTAAAAGGAATTGCACTTGAAGACCTAAGAGTGATTCTTAATGCAATATTTCACAAATACATGGGGTGTCTGAAAACTTTTTCCACTAGCCTATATGTTTATATTGGATCTTTTCTTGAATTCACAGGGTTACTCTTCATTATTTAAAAAGTCTGAAAGTTTGAAGGACTTCACTACCCTGAAATCATGTAGTGTAGCTTCAATAATCACACACTTCTTTCAAAATCTCCCACTCTAACTTATGTGCACCCCTCTAAATACATAACTGTGTGGACGGCAATGCAAGACCACAAGCGCTGTGATTGGTCCAATTGTCCGCTTTATGTTTGTTCTGCTTTGTTTCAGATCATTTCCACAAAGACAGAAGAGCTAAGGAGGTTTGTGCCAATATGTTCACATGCACATCATCTCATCCCCTGATTATAACTACCAGATCTCACAAAATTCATGGTGAGACATGTCCACAGTTTGGACACGAACACTGAGGTGAAAATGCCTCCACTGCCATTGACAGCTACAATGCAGCTAAGGTGACAGACATATAAACCAAACTTCAAAAGTAAAATTCTTCTCCTTCATGGCTGGTGGAGCCACGTGGTGAGCATGTGGTGAATAAACTCTTTTGGCAGCACATTTCGCCATCAGTGGTAAGCCCAGCTTTCTGTGGAAGCACTCGCTCACTTCTGTTTCTGAGAAAGTTTTGTAATTCAAACTCAACTTTTGATTTGTCATTTCCTGTGCACATTGTTTCCAACCAAAAACTAATTTGAGCAAAAACAGCAAATCTATGGTGGATCAATTTTGGGAGATGTGATGCTGTTTCTGCCACAGCCCCGTTTTCAGCATCCATACTCCACAAATGAATGTCAGCATAAAGTTCCCAGTCTACAGTTCCTTTCCAGAGCTGTTCCTTACCTGGCCAAGGCCTGCACCTTGGCTGTGTGTCTTTCCTCGAGCTCCGCCAGCTTCTTCCGCAGCAAATCGGTTTCCTGTCTCAGGCCTGCCGAATGCTCCATCTCCCCGTCCAGCAGACTGCGAAGAGACCTGGCAAAGACATCCAGAGGTTCAGATATACATCACATGTTTACACAAAAACATCCCAGTCACAGTGACACCTACCTAGACTATGAAAGGATTTGAAGTCTTATTTTAATATGAGATATTCACTGTATGAACAGCTGACATTTATTCTTCCACAATTAGTACTAGCACAAAATTAAAACAAATGATTGTGTTGCTTTAGGGACCTTGGATGGTAACAAAAAGTTTTTTTTCTGTTTGTTTCTCAATAACACCTTTAACAAAGATTGGATCCTGGATATAATAATGCTAAACTTTATGTGATGACTTTTCTCAAATTTAACAAATTTATTCTGTTTCATCCCATCCAGTCTCACATCCCAAGCTACAAAAATTAAGAAACCATGGGACATTTTAAAAGATAGAGATAGAGAGAGAGAGAGAGAGAGAGAGAGAGAGAGAGATCTTGTATAAAAATGACTTACCTTCTCGTTCTCTCTCTCTCTCTCTCTCTCTCCCTCATTATGATGTATCAACAAATGCAGCAATAATCCGATTTCCTGGCCAAAATCGTGCCAGAATGCTTATTCTGTCTAAACTAGCAGGCTAGGAAGAGTCTGAGCAAAGATACACACAAGCTCAGATATATATACTGTATGTTCTAGCTGATGTGCTGAACTATATTCCATTAATACTAATCCCAAAAATCCACATCTGTGATCACATCACTGTTTTTAATTAATGTGCAAACCACAAATCACTTATTGCACTGTCACCAGAATTATATTGCTTGGTGGAAGAACATGTAATTATGATTTCCTGTAGTCGTGTATAAAACACGTGTGTTTTCTTTTGTTCAGGGTTTTTTAACAGCCATTTTAGCTTTTTTAGCCATTCAGTACCCTTCACACAATAGTCTCACATGCTGGATTAAACAGGTCCAAAAACTGACATTTTTACAGAGTGGTGATCTGTTTATTTCTCCCATCCTACAAAATAAACTTCAGGATCCCGACAAAGCTCACATCAAAGGTTTGGTGTGTGTGTGTATTTATGGGTGTAGTGGGTCAGCAGATAAGCAGAGTGTATCACTACATACGTGTTTTGTTCCTCCAGCTCGTCCTTCCTGTTCATCATGGCTACGATGGCCTGACGCAGCTCCACTGAAGAGAAGAGAGAGAGCACAGTGAACAGATATACACGTAAGATATACTTAAGATACATGTAAATATGTTATGCATATTTCTTAAACACTGCAAAGTATTAAACTAAGACAGCGCACACTGTATTCACATGTAGACAAAACACAGTTCCTCTTTCTACTTTTCTCAGCTGTTAGAGGATATAATAATGGCTCCTACTTAGTTCAGACTGCTGCAGTTACACATAAATATTACAGAAAGCCAAGCAAACATCACATACACCACGATATTAATGAATGCCATATAAAGCATGGCCACGAAAACCCGCCATAGGTGAAGTGGAGCAAAATCAAACTGAAGCATGAGATTACAGAAACCTGCAAAACTGCTCATCATTTGTAATAGGGATTTCATAAATCTCACTGTTAATGTATTATTATTACTATTTTGTGCTACTCAGATATTACAGACCATTGGCAGAGGATAATGATTGCAGGAGAAAGATTGTCTTTGACCATTGGTTGCAGTAGTTTCCAGTCCACTTGATGTTTTTAATGTGTTATCAACCACTGCCTTAACCCCACGAGTATTAGGCTGATATATGGGTTTGCCGTTAAATATCAGATAATAGCCAGCCAATGTCATCCACCTCTAATAAAACTGATGCTCCTCCCTGACCACAGACACAAAAAAATTAAAACCTGTAAAACATGCATTGTTGCATTGCAAACCTGCACTGAACTGCACTATTTTATGTTTCTGCAAATTAATTCTTCGAGTAATGGCAGTAAGAAAATAGGTACAGTGGGTCATCATGCATTAAAGCCTGAGCCACCTAAAACAGCTGCCATTAGTACGGGTTTCAACGAGACTTTTATTGTTACGTGATGGTTTAAATGCTTTTTCAGAGGCTTTTCCACCTTGATAAGAATAAACTCTCTGAATATCGGTAAATTTTGCCAGGAAAATTACCAAATTTAAAGATACTGAATATTGGCACAAAATATCTATCAGTCTATCAGAGACTTCAACCTAAAAAATATCATCAAAAAACCCAGATCGGCCAGCAGCCACAGCCAAACTGTTTGCATTCGACAGGTGGGTGATGTTAATCTCCCAGCCTGATGTTAAAGGCAGATTTGGCCAGGGCTGTGTGGTAGTAGAGTGACTCATCTCCACACGGAGGTGTGTGTGTGTATGTGTAGTTTTGTGCATGCGTGTGCATGTGTGTGTGTGTGATGGAATGCAAAGTGCAGGGTAGATTAACTTCCTATCTCGGGGTTGTTATTTTTGGAAATTGCAGTAACAGCCTAAGTTGGGGATTTGAAACCACCATCCGTGCACGTGCATGCGCTCGCTTGCGTGCGCACACAAGCATGCACACAGCGCAAGCCTGACCGTGACTCTCACAAAGGCACAAACACAAAACGCAACTCTATCCTCATAACAAATGTATGGTGTCAGTGTAGCCCTAGACACAAGTAGGTCTCCTGCAGCCCTGAGCGAAGCGCCTAGTGGAAGAGGGGGAGGAAGAGGAGGGTGATGAAGAGCAGAACAGAAAGTGGAAGAGAAGAAGAGAGCAAGTCCATTATCTTCACAGCTCCATTCTCCACATCAGCAGGCCAGAAATAAACGTGACCTTTAATCCGACCACACGTTCACAGAGGGTGCCACCAACGAGCCATTAGGGACTTTGGCCAGCAACCCGTCTGTCCTCACAAGGTGACAGGGACAAATTACAGTCTGTGTGCATGCGTGTGTGTGTGTGCACGTGTGTGAGAGTGCACAAGCCCGCATCTTTGTGCTTACATGTGTATGACTTACCTTTAAACTGAGAGTGTGTGTGTGTGTGTGTGTGTGTGTGTGTGTGTGTGTGTGTATGTGTGCATATGTGTGCTCGTGTGTAGATCCAAACTTATATGTTCCTGCACAAATGTTCCAATAATAGATGCATTAGGTGCGAGCTGGGCCGTGTAATGGAGGTGGCTTGTGAATTATAGACTCTATACTCTCTCCAATTAATGGACTGCACAGCCTCGCAGGCTGTCACACCCGAGTGGAAATCACTGCTTGCACTCATACATGCTTGTGTTTCCTACCCCTCTTACTTGCAGCTTCTCTCACAAGTGCGTGCGCACACATGCACACATGCACACATGCACACACACGCACACGCACGTACACACACACACCTGAGCAGGGATGAAAAATTCAGCATGTTTTGTATTCATTTGTGTCTCTCACAAAGTGTTAGTCATAAATAGGTCAAACGCTGTCGTCAGCTATTTTTGCTATTCTGTTGCAGCTAACATGCACACCGCGTTGTCATAAAATTCCTCATCCAGAGAAGATAACGTCTCACTAACCTATAATGTCAGCAGCCGAGTCCATCAATCAATATTCAGTCATCAATATTCATATCTGCATCCTGATTCAGGGAACAACAGCCTGCACAAACTGGTTTCTGTGCCTAAACTGGTTTATTTGTTTAGACTGTCCGCAATACAGGTAGTGACAGTATAAACAAAAGAGTAATTTTTCTAGTTGAGACAAAGCGAGACACGACATGTATTGTTGTTGCACTGCCTTTCTGGTCTATCTGTTGCTCCTGTGGTGCAGAAATTGGTCTCAGAGGCTCTCCCACAATGGATTTCTCTCTCTCTCTGTATAACTGCTGAACATGAGTGCAAAATTATGGTTCTACAAAGAAGCCCCTGCTCTTTGATTGCAAGGGACTGACACCAAAACCTGATATGGACAATTGTGTTAGATCGCGGAAACATTTTCTGCTATCAGTCTCCATTGTAGCTGCACTGGAAACATCTCCACATGACGTCCTATCATCTATACTTAACCTGTTACCCACACGAAATAGACAAATTTATCACCAGACAACAAGATGGCCTCAAGTACTTTGCTCATGCATTTTTTTTTTTTTTATATCAGTGTTGCTGTGAGGTGGATTTTTCTCTCAACATTCAATCCTTGGCCTTGCTGCCTGTCTCGGTTTCCCATCTGTGACTGAGGTCTCTTGTTCCTGGTGCTCGGTTCCTGTGTTCTGCTCTGATGGTGCTCTGCGCTAAGAAATTAATCCTCCTTGGTGCTTCCCAGCAAAGTTTCTTCTTTGCATTCCACCCACATAGACTCATGTGAAACTGAAGGCATCCGGACACAGAAGTTCACCTGGATGAAAAAAAAAACTGGAAAGGAGCATATTTTTTTGTTTGTTTGTGTTTTTTTTTTTTAGTATTCAGTAGTAGAGCGGCATTCTTTATTGACTTCATGTGCACACACTGGTGTCTGTTCTTGGCTGTTTGACAGTAGCGTTCAGACTGACTTCCCATCGGGTCGGGGCTAAAAGCGCAACATGCTCATAGAACACACGCAAAGGATGGCCTGAGTGGTGCCAGATGGTTACTATAGTATTTGCTCCAGCTTTTCTCCAGCTTTCATGTACACAAAACACATATCTTGTCAGATCGGCCATTTCTCCGTGATGGTGTGCCCAATCACACCCCAGTTATTTTAACCCACTTTCCCTAGGATTAACATATACACAAACAAACTGAGACAATGGGTGTGCTCATCCTTTTCACCACATTAGTTACTGTTTGTAAAGACGGCAACAGTCTCAGTTCTGCCCTCACTAGTTCTGTAAAGCCGATCGCCCTATAGGGACTGCCAGTCCACTGCCTGTCGTCATCTCTGATGCTCTAGAGATGCTGAATCTGAGGTAAGTCACTCGTAACAACAGAAACTTTTATGCTTCACTGCTCTGTAACAGGAGATATGCCTCTGTCACTGCCAGCGTGAACCTCCTCTTCTTCTACAATCTGAGTCGTTCACACCAACATGCTAGTGAACACGGCGAGGGACCTGCACTCTGGAGATTAAAATAGCCATCTCTAAACCAACAAAAAACTCTGAATCTTCATCTAATGTGATACGTACATTATTTAAAATTTATTTAAGAAGACATAAATTTTTTTTATTTTTTTTACATTTGAACTATTTTTCTGGTCTCAAAATTGCTTAGTGATCCTTTAAAGTGTATTTTCTCTGTGACTGCACCAGCGCTGCTTGGCACACCAGCTCCCCCTCTGACCGCGTGACCTTCTCTTACTAAGGGCTAATAGATTGGACAATGGCTCAATCCCTGAGCTTCGAGGCAGCTCCACTCACTTCCTCTCCCGTAACTCTCCGTCATGCCTCTCTCTCTGTGTCTCACACACACATACACACATGCACACGCACACAGAGAAGCCAAGGAATCAAATAGCATCAGTGTGAGCATCTGAGGGTCTAAGCTCTGATTAGCTCCAGGGCACTGAGCAGATCACCAACCACACTGCAGACCAAAAGCAAAAAGCCTGTGTGTGCTGCAAGTGCGTCGAACACACATCAAACACACACTGAGTTCTTTAAATCTGCAATCTGTTTTTTTTTTTCCTTTTTTTTCCATCTGAAATCTCATAGCTGATGTAAATGGCAGGCATTCATTCAATCGGATTTTCCTTCACACTCTCCCATTTCTTCTCAAAGGCAAAAGCCTTTGGTGGGTGCCGCTTCAGAAACACCATACAGTGGGCCAACAGTGCCACCTGGTGGATTATTTGATATTATGGAAAACCACAAATGACCTCTCATATTACAACAATCCTTTGGCACAGGACTTCATTGATAGTAGTTATATAACTCACTGAGTTTGAAAATATTAATCAACAAGTTTGATGCAGTTTGCCACAGACAGCAGCTGTGGTGTGATTTCCGCACAAAACTCTGTCCAGACTTGTGCTGTCGCACTCTACAGGATTCATTATGGCTTTGGAAACCACCCAACCTGTCACAATAAAGTGCTAAAACATCAGAAGGTGTGCCAGAGTCAACAGTCATGATTTTTATTGCCATAGCCAGAGCTACAGGACTCATGTCTGGTTTCAGTCTTGAGTTGGGGCTTTACAAATTTGCCTCGGGTCTTGTTCCTGTTGAGGAACAGAGCCAAATACATCTGTCTCAGGTTTTCTGATCACAAGTGGACAGCAGAGACACCTGGCAATATAATGCATCCATAAGGCATCTCCAGTGACTTATGATTGAATCTGTGATTGAAGCCATGTGATTCCTCTGTACCTTACTCCAACTCACTCCCGTCCCTTCTTCTTCTTCACTTCTATATTCCGTGTTGTCACTATCTTCCACATACTCCCCATCCATCATATTTTCTATCTCCGGCCTGTTCATGAAGCAGATTACCCAACAAATACACTGCCATCTCACCACAAAAACCAACTCAAATTCAAATTCATATTTGAGTATCATGCTAACAGTCCACTCTATCAAACACGTTCCTTCCACACATCGAATGCAGGATGCAGTAACGTTCACACTACAAATGTTATGTGGCCAAAGTCCCCACTCCAGATCAGATCACCCGAAATAGATGATAAAACAAAGTGTGAACACGGTACTTAAGTCAGACTTCTTCCCTCTCCAAATGAAATGTAACACAGATGAGCTTCTAAGGTCTTATACACAATCCATCAAGTACCTGACAGTATTTCACAGTCTTGTCTCATGACTACTGAATTTCTACTGGACTTTTTCCTGCCTATCTAAAAATGTAAATATAAAAAAATAGAAACTTTTATGGGCAATGGGTCTCATATTTCTAGCAAACATCACTCAGTTCCTGCATACTGATTGGGTGAATATTAAAGAAGCTCCTGCAGATGCAGCTCTATTGATCCATTAAAAAAAACTCACTTAGCATTAGCTTTACATTGGGTGTAATTTACACTATTTACTGTCTATATTGGTCTTAAATGGGACTTAAGTCTTGGAATTGACTTCAACATTAGTGAATGGATGCATAGCCACAAGACAACAGACTTTCCTAGCTGGCTCTCTGTAGCTGCTTCTTAATTATTAACTAACAGACATGATGGAGACAAAGCTGGCTAGAGGCAGACTGATGAGAGAGCTGTACAGAGTCAGCACATTTCAGCATCTGGGACTGATGCTGGGACTGAATCTGACACCCTGCACTTACAGGACAGCCCCCTGCTGAACCACAGGTCACGCTACGGTTACAACTTGTTATGCAACTGTTTTGATGAGAGAGGCTGAGGGGAAGGGGAACACTCACCCACTGTCATGGACTCGGGTAGACCAGGTGTCGGCAGCACAGTAGAGAGTGGAGCAGCCTGGGCCGGTGGACTGGACTCCATACTGAAACAGTGAGAGGAGGCAGCCATATTGGATCTGCATCTTTCTAAACAAATCTGCTATACCACATCTATCTGCTGTCAACCATGTTTCCTGCTAAAACTGATTTGAACATTTTGCCCTACATTATCTCTGAAAGAAATCTGAGTGAGAAATGTCAGTATCAAATCAATCCTGAGTAAAATAAAGCAGCAACATACTTGAACTGTAGCTGCGATCTGCTGCTCTCACAGTTTCCCACAGGTCCTGTTGGCTCACACTGAGCAGGAAATGCAACTGTGTCCTCCACAGAGCTCACTGAAAGAAAGTGCAAGTGAAAGTAAAGAAGCACGCACACAGAAAAAGTCCCTATAATTCACCTAGTGGGCAACTGATCTCTATATTTGAGCCACAAAACACTGCTGTCACCAAATACACAGTAAAAACACAACATATGTAAAGATAAGTGAAGAATATTAAACCCTGGATCGCTGAGTTACCGGTCATAACAAGTATCTGCACACTCACAGCCTTAAGGCATATAACACCTACAGTATATTCCAAACATTTAAAAACAAATGACACTTCTGTGAAAGTGTTGATTTACAACATGGTGAAGTGTATTTGTTACCTCATTTATATATGAGGCTACAAATTAGGGTTTGAACAATATGTGTTGATGAAGACAGATATCAATATTTTTGCATTAAAGCTGCTGATGTCAGGGAAAGGCCTCTTAAAAACATTTAAAGCATCATCCACTGAAATCCACTGAAACCTTAACTGATAAAATTATTTTAGGGTTAGAAGCTCTATGACACAGTGTGACATCTTCAACTTGAGGGATACATTCCTACCTACACATGAAGATGTTATTAACGAAATCAGATTATTGAACATTTTAATGAATACATTTTTTTAAAATCAACAGAAAATAAAATTTCACAACAGGTTGTTTAGACTGTTCAGCTATGGTCTGGGAACCTCGACCATATCGGTAGTGACCTGTCTCAAATCCATTATCAAATAAAATGCTAATATCAGCCTAATTTATCAGTTTATCCTAATACTAATGTGATGTTCCTCAACATAATGGCAGACAAAAGGACTGAGAGGAGCTCAGTAATACTGGAGATGAGCTGAATGTAATATGAAGGTATAAATGTGGAAGAAAGTAATCACAAACTTAAATACTTCATGCAAAATCATTTGTTGACACCAACATCTTGACAAATATTAGTCAAGAGGCTGGCTTTAATAAATTAATTTGCATCAAGGCTACTATGAATGTAAGATTGCTCTCTTTTGTGTTTATCCTCAGCATAATTGCAATATACAGCCAACCGAGTGCATATTTAAGGTGCAAGTAGGACATGTGGATAAAAGCAGCAGGTGTAGATGCAGCTGGTATAGATAATATCTATTGATTTGATACAGAGGAAAAGGTTATTCACACAAAGGATGAGTTCTGTAATGTGTTTCAAGCCTCCTCTTACACAGAGGAATGCCAGAAAGAACTGAAATTAGGAAATTCTGCTTCCTTTAACTAATGGAGCTCTCAGATGGGATAGGTACCTGGCTGAGGGTCAGCCGGGGTCACGGGAATGAGGATGTCCGAGCTGCTGTGATCCGTCATCACCTGCAGGGGGCTCCATGTCGACACACTGGACAGGCTGCCTACCACCACCCTAAATAAAAGACACAAAAGGCACAAAAAACAACACACCGACTCAGTGTGGTCGAGGCCTTTCCCGGTCTATTCAATTCATGTCACCCGGCACTGCCATGCACTGACAATGCTGGCGTTAGGAGCCAGTGGGGCCACACAGAGAGAAATGTACAACCTCACACAACTGTGAGGTCTTTTTCGGTAAAGCTCACACCAAACAGCATTATGTTTACTTAAAGTCGAGTTTATGAGAGAATTATGTTATTTTACCCAACCAGACCATTTTTTCTTTAACTATGAGGTATTTATCAGAAAGGTTGTGTCATGGTAACAATATTTTCTACTGCTTCAGGCTCTCTGATGGTTCACTGGTTCTCTGATCAAAAACTGACCAACTTTTCTTGCCCCCCGAATGCAATGCAAAGATTTCCCCATTTATAAGCTGCCATTACTCACCATCAGTGGGAGAGTAGTTACATTTAGCCGTGAACAAACTAGAAAATGTGACCAGGGTGAAATGGGAAAAAATTACTCCCAACTCTCAGGGGCATTTTCATTTTTAATTTCAAAAACCTTTAATACAGACATGACAAGACTGTGAAATTTCTCTCTCTCTATTAGCTGCCTTTTTTAATAACCTGAGCACTCAACATCTCACTCACTGATCAGAGCTGACCCTCTCCTCCTCCTGGGATTGTGCTCTGGGTTTGTACACCTCTTCCTCCTCCTCCTCCTCTTCCTCTTCCTCGTTGTCTATACTCTTGCTGTGGGGGAGTGGTGGTGTCGTGGTGCGGGGTGGGGTGCGGGGTGGGGTGCGGGAGGGATGCGGCGACCCCACCCAGCTGACAATGCCGGGGTCAGCCACCCCATTCTGGGCTGGTGACAGAGAGAAGGCCGGCTCCAGTGGGTCGATTCCCTCTTCCACGCTGCCCTGAGCAGGAGCAGTGTGACTCTTCCTCATGGTGCCCATCTTCCGTGAGTCTTCCTCACCCTCCTCTTCGTCCTCTGCCCCTCCGTCCAGGTCGTCATCAAAGGAGATGATGTTGGTGATCTTCTTTTTCCTCCGGCGCTCTTTCCTCAGCCCTGAGTCTAAGTAGGGAAAGAGGAAACAGAACAATAAACTAAATCCAAACCTGGAATGACTCCATCACTTTTTACCCATATCTAGACTATCTCCTTCCAAATGGACAATGATCATAAAGCATATTTTAGTAATGGTGACATCACCCGTTTGAATTGATTTCATCTGGGCCTCCCAAAGTGCAACACTGGTTGACTATTTGTGGTTCAGCTTGTCCTATTTCTATTGCTATTCCTAGCCAGAAAGACTGGCTGTGCATCACAGTGTCTTCTACCAGTGAATAATCAGGATGAGCCGTCCCACCTTGAGGAGCTGCCACACCAGCTAAGAATTTCATTTGCCTTCGTTCCAGTGGAAAGTTTTAGCGCCACATGGTCCAGATTTTGTTTCACAGGCTTGTTCATCCCACCGAGAAAAACATATGGGGGGAAAATGGTGTGAGTTTCCCCGAGGGACGGACCAGGAGGGACGACTAAACGAGGTCAGACAAGGAGGCAGCAGAGCTGTAGGATTATTCATTGCAAATCAGGGAATTGGTCATTGCTGCCCCATTCTGCTGCAGATGCCAGGTGTTGTACACGTTGGATTCACTCCACCGATGCATTGATTATGCATGCTTACATTAAACTGAATGGGTTTTGGCTTGCTCTCTGTGTTGTGATTGTGAGAGAAACATTTCTTCACTCAATGCAGGCTTTAATAAGTAATCACGTTGTAATACCATATAATATGGACATAATTGATTAGTTTCATTGCATAGGTCAATTCTAAGCTTCTGAAGGGCCGAGCCACTTTTTATTAAAGGTTAGTTAGAATGGTATTACTTGTTACCATGCTGCTTGGCAGGGTAACAAATAACAACTAACAACTAGTTGAACAACTATATTTCTTGGAGGAAGGACTGGGCTATTTGTGAATATTCCATGGAAATAAAACATCCTATTTATTAATTATGTGTGTCTTTATATAAATGGTGGGGTAGCAACGTTTTATATATGGATGGACCAGTATATCATCAGAGCATCGGGGTTGATATCAGCTTTAAAAAGCAATATCAGGACTAGGTGAAAGAGGTATTTTTATAGCTGATTTGTGGTTGAGCATGAAATTTTACATTTATGTGGCCTTTTTTTTAAATTACATTAAATTAATTAAATTAATATCAAAAGTCAACAAACATGTTTTTTGGTTAATAAAACAAATAAGTATGTTATGATGGGCCTGTCCGAAGACCTGAATGTGTTTGTTTCTGCATTTTCATTCCACATCATGCAACTGATAAGATATTATTGCTGTTAGCCTACAAACTATATCATTCCATCCATAGTTTTATAAAAGCAGTAAATTACATGAGGCCAGTTGTTTGTAATGATTTTACAATGGCTAAGGGCTGTCATGGATTACTGGTGATTACTGGTATGATGTTAGATCTGTATACACAACTCTCCACATGCAGTAGTTTGAAGTAACACAAACAGAGGAAGATTAGCACTCCCTACCAGCAGAGGCGCTGCGTGGCAGTACAGGCAGTGGGTCTGAGGCTCCGTCCGCTCTGGGCGTGAAGCCCGGCACCACAGCGGTGGCAGTGCTGATCTCCCGGAGCAGGGTGCTTACTCCCTGCGTGGACTCCTTCCACAGGCTGCCGATGCCCTGCGTGGACTCCTTGAGGAGGTATGACATCGAGGAGCCTCCACCCCGCGTCACCCCGCCGTTCAGGTCACTGTTGTCGATGTTGATGGCAAACAGGATGGAGTTCAAACCTGAAGAGCAGAGGAGGGTGAGGAGCTGAGTGCCATTCATTATAGATCAGGGTTGTTGTACAGCTTTTGAGCTTCAGCAGAGTGGCTTGGGAGCCGTCTGGTCAGAGGCAACGAGAGTGGACAACCTGAAATGAACTGTTATTACCCATATGTGCTCAGAGAGTGAAAAGTCTGGAAGCAGATCAGTAACGCAGAGCTTTAATATCTGAGTTCAATGGTTAGAGCAAAGCCAGGATTCAGTTCCCACTGGGACCATCCATGCTAAACATGAATAGAACCATGTGCTAAGGCACCGTCTTAAAGAAATACTTCACCAAAAAACTATATATTTCTTATCACTTTCTCACTCCAAAATGCATTGAATGTCTGACAAAAACTTTCAATCACAGGCCTAATGGAGAATGAAGGTTACAAATACTATAGTTAGGATGGAGTTGATTGGCCACTTTGGCAAACAGCAGCAAAAGGGATATGAAAACACCTTTTCTAACTCTAAAACTCTTCATGCAGTGTTATCCAAGTCTCCATTCAAATGTTGTATATGTCCAAAACCACTGTCCGTTGGCTTAGGTACAGTAACACATGTCTGAAAAAGCCTTGCATATGAATCCTGGTCACTACACTGACTACACTGACTGAAGCATTAGTGTAGCCAGGTAGTAGCCAGAGTAGTCAGGTCCTCAGTTCAGAAATGTTCTTGTTTTTTTGTTGTTGTTGTTGTTGTTGTTGTTGTTTTTTTTTTTTTTTGACATTTTTGCTTTATTTGATAGTGACAGTAGAGTGAGACAGAAAGACCAGGAGACAGAGAGGGGGATGACATGCAGCAAAGGGTCTGGGGTCGGATTCGAACCTAAGATGCTGTGGTCAGGACTCAGCCTTAACAAGTGGTATGCACGCTACCAGGTGAGCTACTGAGGGGCCACATGGGTCTTCAGTTTGGTGGACATGCAGTTCCAGGTGCCTGCAGGTGCTTGTGCATGCGGCATTATCTGAGAGTGGTTTAGTTTAGTTTTCATATCCTGTTTCCAGGTGTTTGTCAAAGCTGCTGAGCAACAGAAACGGCAGTTTACGGAACCTTTGTTCTCCATGAGACATGTGATTAAAATGTTTCGTCAGACATACAAGACAACTCAAGCACGATAAATGATATAAATGATACAGTTTTAGAGTGAAGTAATCCTGTAACAATCGCATTGTTGTATGTAAAGCATGCTTAAACTAAAAATTCAACACACATAATCATGTTCCTATGGCAGCCATGACGTGTAACATTATGCATCTGACACACAAACGTACCTGCAGCCATGGTGGGGAGCATGCTGGCTCTCTCCTCATCAAGGATAAAAGCCCAGTCTTCATAGTAGGTGCTGTGAAACAGAGAGGAGGTAAAACAAGGACTCTGACTAAGACAGAGAAAAGAACTGCACAGAAATAACTAAACACTGTTGAAGTGAGGTGAGAGTCTGTGCGGGTGTGAGAATAAAATCAAAGCATGCACCTGTGAAAAGAGCACACATGCAGTCTCAAACACACACACACACACACACACACACACAAAGGTGAGAACATTTTCTCATTTTAAAAAAAAGCAGGGATTTTTGTTGGGAGCTGTGAATGAATGGTAAGGTGTTTCATTGGCGATGAAGCATTCGTCAGATGCCGTTTCACAGGTGTAGAATAGAAAGATGCTCCCAAAACTAGGCCTGGGCAAAACGTAAAATGTAGTATCATGATATTGTCCGGTCAAAAAAATTACAAGTTTCAATATTATCACCAGGAAGGGATGATCCATCCAGCCATACATAAAACACACACACACACTCTCTCACACACATGCACTGACCCAAGGCGTGTGCGGTCGGCCAGCAGGGTGTGCAGGTAGCGTTCCAGCGAGTGTTCGTTGAGGGCGCAGCGCAGCCAGGCGCGGCCCCGGCCCAGCTCGGACGAGATGTGCCGCAGTGAGTAGAACCGCTGGAGCTCGTGGCGATTCAGATGCTCCTTCACGTAAAACCAGAAGGTCAGCTCTGAGGGGGGACAAAGGAGTGCAGGCAGAGGGAGAAATTTGTTTAATCCCATTTGTGAGAAACAGCCTTCCCTGAGTCACAGTACAAGGTTCAAAAGGTCAGAGAAACGAGAGCCGGGAACGACAAATAAAGTTTGTGGAGTGCTGAGAGTCAGCGGATATTCAAACACCCTCTCTAACTCATTAACAAATTTCCACACTTCAATTCACACAGTGTAACTTCAGGTAAGCCTCTGTGTCACCTCTCCACATTCTGCGATTCACACACACACGTCGTGGCTCACACTATTTATTTTATATATCTATAAATATATAGGTATATAAAACAGGAGGGAAAAAAACTTCTGCAAGTCTGTTTTCTTGTAAAGTTTTCTGAGGCGTGGTAATTAGTGAGAACGAGTGTTATCGAGGTCTCCCTGTTTTGCATACAATTAGCATACGGCCTTAGAACAATGTGTTAAAATTGTGGCTGCTATTTCTGGCTGTGGCAGAGGGCCTGGTTTCATTAGGGAGCTCTGGCACCCAGAGTTCAGCCACAATCCTTTCTTCTGTTGCACTGACTGTGAAATACAGGAAAACTTCACATATGCTGATGCTTATAATGCAGCAGCAGCCATTACAGATTTCCAGCTTCACGCATTTCTCCTCTATACTGAATTAAAACACAGATATTTTTCTCTTCAACATTATACAGCAGAATAAAATTAGTATAATGTTAGACCTAGGAGGGATCAATTCGCCTAAATCTCTTTGTATGGTTCGATATGCGATATGAGGTGAATGACTCGATACAACCAGAATTCAATGTAACAGGTTCAAGTCCAGTGATAACAAAGGTGCTGTACTGAACATAACCCTAAAAAGCTGCATTTTCTGTAGAAAATTACCTCATAATGACCTTATTACATCTAATTACCTTATTTCATCTATCAAGTCTGTTTTGACTTGTCCAAAAGACAGATAAATTAACATAATTTTTGAAGCATTCATACAAGTGTGCATAACGTCTAGACTCTGGCTTCCTTGAATGTAAACAATTTCAAAATATTGCCATTAAAAACTTTAAATAATGTAATTTCAGTGGAGAGCTAGAGAACTTGATGGGTGATTCATCTTATTTCCTATAGCAATAAAATGTAAATATTGTGATTCATTTTTTTCTGCTCCACAATACATATTGTCAAATTTCTGTATTGCAATATATTGTATCTCACTGTATCATAGTGTAATAACTCCTAAGTAGTCACCACAGTATTCCTTACAAATTCCAATGCCGGAGAAAACAGCAAAAGTTACTTTTTCCTATACAATCTCTCTTGGGGTGCTGCAAAATATGCAGCAGCTTCAGCAAGCTTGGCAGTACAAAAAAATGGGACTTCAACAATGGCTACATTTGCATCAGCAAACATAGTGGAGACAAAGTTGTATGGATCATTTTCCAAAGGGAGAGAGGAAATAAAGACATTGTCGCTGTCCTCCGGGAACCATTATATCAATCTCCTATTTCTGTTACTCTTTCTGTTCCTTTTTGCTCTACATGTAGGCTAAAATCTGGTTTGTGTCTCTGGGACTATGACAAAACACTGATAATGTACTGTTCACTATTCATGTAATGTAATATTAATCAATCATTGGTAAATTGCCCACATATCTGTGAACATCAAATGGACTTCCTGATTAAATAAGCGTTAAATAAAGGCATAAAAATACTGTATAACTGCAATATCCTGGGTTCAAATTCAGCCTGAGATCTTGGTGACAAGATCTGTTTATTTTGTCAACTATCCATTAAAGCAGAAACGCCAAAGAACAACAAAAAAAATGTTTTGACTTCACTGAAAAACACAAAGAGCAGCATTTCCTCTATTCAGAAAAAGTTTCCTTTTGGAGGGCACATGGCTTTTGTGAGACAACAATATGCTGTATGTGTTTTTTTAGGAGCGCAAAGCCACAGCAGGTGCACTGCCCACCAGACAGAGAACTAGAAAGAGAGACATGGAGGCACAGCAGAGGCAGTAAAACAGGGAAGCAGAGGCTTTTCTAAACTGTAGCCCCAGTCTGTTGTCTAACCATCTGGCCTCTCAGCCAGGCTCGGTGTAAGCACATGGCTCTCCTACAGCTCGGAGCTTCCCACTAACACATCTGCTTCCTGCAGCCCTCCATGACTCCAACATTACCTGTTAGGCCTGCTGCAAGGTGAGCAGGCTCAGGTCCCCTCTTTCACGAGACAAAACCAGGTCGTCAGATGACAAAACAGACCATCTGTCTATGTGACCGATTATGTCTGCTCTTTCAGGCTGGGCAATACGGATGAAATTAAACATCTCAATACCCTCAACCCATTACCTCAATATTGTTTTAGTTACAGTATTAGTAATTAGTATTGAAGTGAAGCAACAGTTCTTTGCACATGCCTCTAAAGTCAAAACACAGTTTCCCACTTCACCAGCTCATTCCTGTTTTCATCCAATCACAGCTTGATACGTTTGCCTTTGGCCAATCACTTGTAAGCTGTCAAACTTCAAAAGTTTTCTCTCTCTTTCTGCTGTCATTGAGCTGTCATTTCAGCACTGTGCTGTTTCATGAAACTCCTCCACCACCTCATCTGTCCAATCAAACCCTCAGATCACAAGTTCCCTCTCACGAATATGTTTCATCATCAAGCCCTCCACTCCTCATCACCACCACCCGTGTCTACGCTCTGGAGACATGTTCTTTCACGGATGAGAGCTCCTTGTCCATGGGATCACTTCCCATGGCAATCTAGCCTACGTCCTGCCGGGTCTAAGCACCACAGACTTTTCGCCCTTTCGCAATAAAATTTAATCTACTTAACATTTCTCTTGTTCACAATAAATTTAATGTTACTTCCAATTACTATTCTCTTTCACTGCTATAATAAAGTAATAAAGTATAAAGTCTCTCCTGACTGAAATGTGGATGTGATGATCAAGCAGGTAGAGGTCAATAATAGAACCGATTCTATAGAATAATAGAATCTAGTCTAGTATCATGATATCATTATGATGTCGATATTACCCAGCTCTGTGCACAAAAAAATGACACCACCAACATGAGTCCAGTATTCATCCATCGTCTCAAACTCACAGGCCTCCTCTGTGTAATAAAACAACAAACAGCCTCACTAACAGCTGCTGTGATATGAAACCTAACTCCTTGTCTACATAAATGGTAAATGGAACTGTTTTGGACAGGAGGATCTCACTAATTTGCCTGTTGTGTGCCTTCAAATTTGTCGTTTCATCTACAAGCTCCACATGGTACTTTCACTCAGCAGTGTCTGATAAAACTTATCAGCTGCAAGTAACACCTACCTGGTTGTGGCACCTGCCTGCCCCAATTTGAACTTTAGAACTGACTTTAACAGACTGTTTCATGCTCCTTCCAGACTCATATACTGCACACATCATTCGGTGAGTGTCATACCTGCTTCAGCTTTGCTGCTGAAGCCTGCAGCCTGTTTGAGAGCAGCGGCAGTGAGGGCCAGACCTCGGCTCTTCCTCAGGCCGTGTTGGAGCACCGCCTCGAACTGGGCGCATAGACAGATCACCCTGCAGACAGGAGGAAATTAAAACAGCACAGATACATGAAATTTCAGGTAATCAATCAATAAATCAGACTTAATTTATACAGCACTCTTCATCCAAATAAATCTCATCAGTTTGCAATGAGGAAACACAAGGAGAAAATGAATCAACAAACAAATAACAAAGAAAGAAGTAAATAAAACTCCAAACAGTAGATAAAAACTAAATGAATGGTTGAGAATGCAAGATAAGATAAAACATGTAAGAATCCCTATTTGTCAGATCTTGTCGGATATTGATTGTTCTGAGTAGAAAAACTAATCAGCCATAGTCAAACCTCAAACTGGCAACATGCAGCTGTTTTGACGTTAAAATAAGAATACATAAATAAAACTCATTTTACATTCCCTATCTTTCTCTGGCCCTGTGTATACATGCTTAATTCCCCCCTGTTTGCCAGAAAGTGGATTTTCAATGGCATTCGAGACATTCTGGAGCATGTATCATCAATTATGAGCGTTCATTTGTTCATAGCAAGCAGTGAGCTGTTTGTGGCTGTCAAGGTGAGACGAGCAGCCACAGCGCATGTAAATGAGAGTGACATCAACCCCGGTGGAAAGCAGGGAGGAAAGAAAAAGCACATATTTTACTGCAGATTGCCCACGCACACCAGCTGCTTCTTCAGCCCCTGTGGTGGCTTTCGAGACGCTGGTTACTTCAGACTAGCTGGGATCTGACCGACTGACAACAAGTTCAGACAGTGCACTGCTTGTGTGTGAAAGCGAAACTTGTACATTGCAGCATCGGCTATTAGACTGATGGTGGTGGTTTAATATCCCACCCAGGCAACAGCACGCAACGCGAGCATGCACCATCACATGGCTTCACACTAACAAATCAGCGTGTGCAAAGGCATGGACATAGGCATTAAGCAACAAAATACACTGTCCATGTACACACTGCACACACACACATCAGACACACAGATGACCTATATCAGATGACCTCTGAAATAACATTTCCACTAAGAATGGACCATAAGGATGGCATTTGTGTGACCTTTTTTGTAAAAGTGTATCACTTAATACAACTGTAATAAAAGCAACGGAATAAAACTACCATGATCTCCTTTTTAAGAAACATTGATCTAAAACTGCACCTGCATTTGTATTATGATTACAAAAATGAATGTCACTACTTTCCACCTCCACTGGAATTCCCACATCTTTTGTAATTAAATAAAAAAGATTCGTCATTGTGCTGTGATCAATCTTAATCACCTCATTTCCAATATGCCATGTTCTCGATGTGTTATTTTTGTGATCTTAGATTACTTTCATTTTATTGCCACTTCTTCTGCTTCTTACGATGCTGCTTTACCAGTTTGTTGTTTTACTGTTGATGCTAGAAACTCTGCAGACTGTCAGACTTTAAGGCACAGCACATAAGCAAATACTGGCACCTAGCGCATCAGAGAGCATCAAGCGACGTGGAACTACACACATAAACCAAACAACCCCGGGACACTAAACAAACACCTACATAACAGAGACGGGAGAAACAAGAAACTTTCTTTACCTGCTGTCTGAGTCAGTGGCAATCTCCTTTCTTCCTCCAAAGCGGATTTGGCACTGCAAAGACACAAAGAGAATGATAACAGCCGCCTATGAAATATTTCTTTCCTGGTTGCTAGCCTGCCAGGTTCAGATCCTCCCTCCACATGATGAAGACATTTTTAACATTTTATCTGGCATTATGCTGGGAAGGAAGCAACCAAACTTGCTGGGTCAGTCACAGAGACGAAGCTGTGTATCTGATGAAATGTAGGAAAATGTACTATATTGCCATGCAAATCCCAGCATTAATCTTTTGATGTGATGCCTAAAGATCCACAATCCAGGTGGCCCGTCACTTAGCCAGCAGCTCACATTTAGATTCTGGATGGCGATCAGATAAAGCAAACTTGAGAAAAGAGATTAAAGACAAATGTGGGGCTTTGATCAGACTTTCAGAACAAAACCTATCAGGCCCCGAGTGGGTGTATGCGCCCTGTATTACAAGTAGAGGTTAATCAACAATTCCTCAAGGCTTGTTACGAGAATAAACATCCTAAAACGGCTTGAAGAACCTCTGTACATCAGAAGTTTATGGAGGTACTGACAGGATTACGAAGGGCTTTGTGCAGCATCTCTCCTACACAGTCTGAAGAATCCCTGGAGTCTTTTTTTTACTTTTTTTGCCTGTATCGATCTTTTCAGATTTGCTATGCTTATCTATAGTCGGTTCTTCCACCCAGATAATGTTGAAAGACGTGTCAAGCAGTGATACCGCATCATCACTTCTAAATCTTGCACTGTTTGATATCTATGAGTCTAGATTAGCCCAATGCATGCAGCACACTTTCTCTCTCCCAGTATGGAGAAGAAAGTCAGTCCACATGTAGTAATCTGACAGATTAATGTCTCCTTCATCAATGGAATAAATACATATTGACAGAATATGAGTTAAGACATTTGTTAGAGTGCACTCCTCATTTTTATAATGCATACAACCCACCAAGCAGTACTTACTTCAATAAAATACCAACTTGTAAAACTTGTTCACAGTGCTCACTTCCACTTCCTACAGTGTTTCAGTGGAAGACAATAAAGGAACTAGAGAGCAAAGCAAACAATTCCCCAAGTTTCTGTTACACCGAAAGACACCAGTGGTAAAAAGGCAAAATATTCTTGAACTAAGTGCTGCTTGTTAACTGAATCTGTGTTGAAATGAGGAGTGGATCCCAACACCTTGGAAAAGTCGAAGTCATACGCTATGTGTGTTTGCCAGTGAGCAAGGAAGCATTTCAAGTGGAAAATGCACTCACTGCTGTGGTGTTTTTTGCACTGCACATCAAAGAGCTCACTTGTCAATCAAACAGTGGGGCAGGACTGTGACGTGTTTCTCCTCTGATTTTCTGTTGATGGAGTTGAGTTTCAGTAGGTGACCCTCTTCTCTTTGCCTGAATTGTTCGGCCACGGTGGCTTATCTCTGCTCATGCTAACAACCCAGTTCAGCTTCTATGGTTTATTCCAAACAAACCACTGAGACATAATATGCCTCACTTCCTGTGTGGCTGAGGATTTTTCCCTTGGAAGAGCTACCGCAAGTCTTAAGACGAGCAAATCTAAAAGCTTTCAGGAACTGGGTATTGGCTGAGTCACCACTGTGTTACAATCAACAACAGAGAGTAGACATTTTTAACATGTTTAAAATTATTACTCTAACCAGGACAGGAACCTAATACTAGTCACTGGCATAATAAGGGTAAATATTGGCTCTGGTTGTCTAGACTGACAGCTGCTTTGGCAAGTAATCATTTTGCAATCATGTCCAAGTTTGCTCATAAAAAAGAGGAAAGGAAAAATTCTCGGATGTAGCAGCACTGCCATATTTTGCCATGACAAAAAAGTAAAGAAAACCTGTGTTTAGCCTCCTCCTGGTGCTCACCTGTTTGACGGCATCCAGCAGCCTCTCCAGGAGGTGTTGTCTCTTCGTATCACTCTGCTGAGTGCCTGGGCAGATGAAGGCAGACAGACAGAGGTATCTATCACAGGAAATCTTTCAAAGATTAAGAAATGACACCCATATGGACCCAAGGACTCAACTTCAGTGTCATTATTCATGACTACATTTATTAAATGAGTTCAACAAGAGACAAAGAGAGTGTAAGATGTGGGGTACCATGGTGTGATGGAAAAAACTTATCTAGGATTCTATTTAGTGGGGAATGCAATGAAGAATCATCCTGCTAAACTGTGCAGCATCCTCTCACTTATTCAGCCACAACATAAACAAATCTGCATGTTTGCATGCAGAATTCAATGGTGGGTTTACAGTGACTTTATATGCAATTACTGTATTACTTAACTTGTATGCTTTCACTCTAAAATTCTATTAATATCCCTGGAGGAACTTTAAACGTATGTCATAATATCTGTATAAAGGCTTAGTACACTTATTAGTTATGGCAGAGGCTTCCAACTTAACCACTAGAAAGTCTTTATAGTAGAACAAACTGCACAGCTGTGTGTAGATTTTAACAAGAACTTGTTCAGTAGTGGTATCATGTAAGTTTTACACAGCTATATTATCCTGTGTGGTACAGTTAATCATGCAGGCAGATTTACGTAAGGAGTTAAATGCCTGGGAAAGTAGATTAGCCTTTATATTCCCTTGTGTAAAAGCAAAGTATGTTTGTATCCATTCAGAAAAGTCTAAATGGCCATTTGCTGGATGTAAACAATGCTTTGGGGAAGTAGAAGTGACCTTAGCTTTTAAACGAGAATACAAACCGAGTAGGCGACAGAAGCTTTTAATATGCCACTTTCAGTCTTCTCTGGCATATACAGTCTTATGCTGCTGTTGTTTTTATAACACTCACCGTTCATTCTGACAGGCCGACTCTGATAATAGTGACATCCAAGCTAATTAGTTCACTGTCGAAATGAATCATCCCCTTGTGAAGCCACTTGTCACCACCAGCAGAGGCTAGACAGCTACCGGGTCCATGCTGCCTCTGTAGCCGACTTCGATGCACACAAGCGCGGCGTGAGAACTGATGCTCACTCGGTGAACCGAGAGGCCTGCCGGGGAGCCGCCTGGCTGTACAAGTCCAGTACTCCTACATGAAAGAGTTGCACAAAGCCAAATAACCAGTTAAACTGTATACAGCATGGGCCGAAGTGTAACTCCCGAGGCATGAAATGGGTTGCCCAAAGTGTGGTGAACCGTTTCAGGGGAATAAGAGGTGTTTTCTGCTGGTTACAGCCCTGTGACACGGCGAAAAGGAAACAGTGCTGAGCAGCAGCGTGGTCACATGACAAAACACACAGCTGTCATATGATACAGGGGACACGAATGGGATTTGTAGTTCATGGAGTTAGTTGTAGTCCAGCTGTAGGTAGAATATTTTCAAATTGTGGTCCGGGGACCCCAAGGGGTTCTTTGGGGGGACTTCCAGGAGGTCTCCGTCAAAATAAGCAATAAGAAATTTCAGTATAAATTCTATTTCACTGGTTTGTTACAACACAAGAATGAATGAATGATTGTTTTAAGATGAATGTATCTTTTACTATCACCACTTTGAACCTATTTGTCAGTGTTGAAGTATGACACCCTCTCAGTTTACAAACATCCCTACATTTTTCCATATGGAAAAATAACTTCAAATGGGGTCACTGCTTACTCAAAGTCAACTTGAGGGTCCACACAAAGATAGAAATAGATCAAGCAAGTACGGAAACCCCTGCTCAAGATGTTTGGGACTACAAATTGATGTAATGAGTGGCATAATATTATATTAATATTTACAATGAATTGCTGCTATCCTTTCATGTGGTGCAGAGTGAAGCTACCAAAAACAAGTCCAAGTCCATCCATTAGTATAAAAGATTTTACCCAGGCTACCTATTGCTATACATTTCACCAAGTATATGTGCAGGTAATTAACAGCCATCAGACCCATGTAAGTTATGTGAGGATACTTTTTTTTTTTTTTTTTTTAAGACAAAAATGGATATTTACTCTAGGCACATCAGGTTTTTATTTGCCACCACATCACAGATTGTTATGGCTGTGATGCTGGACTTTCATTAAATATCAAATAGTTTGTCATGTTGTCAATTTCAGATATGACATAGGTTCTTTCCTAACCATGGCTATATAAGAATAATCTGTGCACCTGCAATTTCATTTCATTTTTTGCACATGCTTAATTTGATTAGTCAGTTACATTTCATTTGCATTAGACAGGTGTGCAAACAAAAGTGAGCCAGGAGAGGCATCATAGCTCACTGTGTATCTACAAATTTTACCTGTGTTAAAACAGTGTTGAAGGTAGACTTTTCCTTTAACACCTTTTAAACATTTAGCTGAGGTCTCCTGTGGCTGTGGTGGTCTGGAGGTTCTTGAAACAGTCTGACCCTGTCCACCACTCTGTGTGAGTTTGGGGAGGCCTCTGTCATGGGACACATAGAAATCCACTACACCTGGCAGCTGGGCCAAGATCTGGACACCCAGGGCTGTGCCTTTTATATGACAACTGTACAGTTGCATAGGGCCTCACAACCACTAGGGGGCCCCCACACACCATTTTGTGTCACTGTTAGGACAGAATAATGGGGGAACAAGTCCCAGGCCAGAAACTTAAAACTTTGGGAGATGTATGCACACCTGTAATCCTGTAAATTGTCAGGAGTTTTTCTTGAGGTGTACAAGGCTTTTCACTGGGCCCCCAAACAGCTAGAGGTGGCTCTATGTATGCCACATCTGTTTTAGTGGAGGGATGCAGTCTCAAGCTGCCAGAACTGTCACTGATTGTAGTCCTAGCTGGAAAAATACAGCTTCATTAAACAAGAGGTGTATGACCCCATCTATTTTTGAGAAATAATGCATTTTAAACATCCAATTCATATCAAATTTATTTAGAGGACTGTCTCCTATAGGGCAATTTACACAGTAATTTGAATAGATCTTTATCAGCCCCTGAAATTATTACGGTAAACATTAAGACAGTGAATAAACACATATAAAAGCTGTCTACCATAAACCTTCATTGCATCGGTGAAACATTGTTTATAGTGATTTAATCTCACAGAAAATGAGCTGAATTCCATTTCAATTCAAATTATTTTCCATAATTAAGCCATTCATTATTATGCACCAGCAATAACTCATAGCAATAATACTTGATTATCACTTGTAAAATGCAAGATGATAAAATAACCGACTCGAAGACAGTTTGGTTATTACAAGTTTAAGATAGAATATTACAATATAATTGTAAAGTGTTAAGTTACACAGAGCTTAGTTACAAATTTGCACTGCCATGCACAGTGCACAAAACTGATCAAAACACAGTCTTGTAGACAGTGAGGAACACGGTGTAGCACTTAGTAGTGAATTTATGACCACATTATACTTTGTGGTATAATTTAATTGATCTTTCCGACAGTACCTGAAGGCAGCAGCGGCTCTGTTCCGTGAACGGCGCATGGATCCGGGTAAATACAGTCAAAACGGAAGCCGTTGGGTTTTTAACTGTGAATGCCTTAGCCGGCTATCCTGTGTTAGCTGTTTTAGCTACCAGGGTCAGTTTCTACACTTCCCTTCACCAAGGAATCATGCTTCACATCAGCTGAATGGTAAGATGTGATACAGAACAGCGACGGGTTTGGTCGCTGGCGTTGCAGAAGATAGGCTACCTGTTCTGTAGGTCAAGCTAGCTAGCTCACGTTAGCATAGATGCTAACATGAGCTATTCGTTACTTCTTTGAGGGGAAGCCAGAGTGATGCCACAAATGAATAGATTTACTGTACGACCACCTATCCGCTTCTGTCTCCTTGGCTTTTACAGGTGCAGATTGACAACGCAAGACTGACGACTGAAGACAGGAAAATGGACGATATAAAGAGTGAACCGCTGGATTTTGTGAAGGAATTCCAAGAGTACCTGACGCAGCAAACGCAGCACGTCAACATGATCTCAGGCTCTGTCTGTGGAGAAAAGGAGTCAGGGGAACCTTTTCAAGCTGGTGAGAACCGAGAAGGAAGCAGCTTTAGTCCAGCACCACCAGTGTAAATGATAACCACAGGGCTAGGCTTAAAACAAAGATGTGTTTGTGTGCTTTCAGTTGCCGCAAAGAGTGAGCAGAACGGGCTGGACCCTCCGTCTGTGGAGGTGAGCCTGTCGCTGGAAGACGGAGCAGAGTTGCAGATGGATGGCTTGGAGAGGACGTGTGATGGAAAGTACAAGTGTAGCTACTGCAGTTATGCCAACAAGGGCATGGCTCGTCTAATAGAGCACATCCGTATCCACACAGGTAATCCCAGCACACTTTGGTTTCGACCAGTGTAGTGGTTCTCAAAGGGGGGCCATTGGAACCACTAGGGCTCTTTAAGGAGTTTCTAAGTAGTTCCCAGCACAATGAAATATCATACAGTTAAATTTCACCATAATTAAACTAACAGAATTGTATCAGTTAGAGATAATAGCCATTCTTATACTTAGATGTTTCACTCCAGGTTTCAGTCTCAGAATACAATGTATACAGTTAAAAATCTATGTACCTGAAAAGAAAATTCCTGCCATCAAGATCCCTGGGACACAATATATCAGATGTGTGTGTTTAGGGATCTGTGACAAGATAGTATTTGAGAATTCCTGCCATAAGAAATGGGTAGTTTTAGCCAGGTCTGATTGATCTAAGACCCAACTCAACTATGTCTAGGATTCCAATAAAACATGGGTGTATTTATTTGGGTAATACAAATTGAATTAATTGCCCTGCTCACTCTTTTTTTTGAATCCATTCCTATTCTTATCATTATTTTATTCTTGTATACAAAATTTAGGAGAATACATTTCAGCACATATGCATGGGTATCTGCTGCACTATTGCTGTTCATGTTGCATCACTGCTTCTCCTGTAGTCACAGTAAAGTGTGTGCTCTTGGGTGTTGTTGCGATATTGTAATTATGCATTTTGTAGATCTGTGCACCACAAACCTTGTTTAGTTACTAATGTTCTCTCCTGTTTGTCATCCAGGGGAAAAGCCTCACCGTTGCCAACTGTGCCCGTTTGCCTCAGCATATGAGCGCCACTTGGAGGCCCACATGCGCTCCCACACAGGAGAGAAGCCGTATAAGTGCGACCTCTGTGCCTTCCGCTGCAGCGACCGCAGCAACCTGTCCCACCACCGCCGCCGCCGCCACAAGCTGATGCCTGCGAGAGGCGTGCGCTCTCCCTTTTCCAACAAGAGAATGCTAAGCGTCCTGCAGAAGAGGACAGGCTCCCTGGGCTTCGGTAGGCGGCTCCTCATCAACTTCAGCCCTCCTTCGATGGTAGTGCCAAAATCGGACTATCTGAATGACTTGTCTCGTGAGCTGCACCACCATTTGAATAGCAGTGAGTACAAGAACTTGACCAAGGCGCATGAGAGTGATAGCAGCAGCCGGGGAGCTAATGGTTTGACGTTTGATAACCCACTGGACCAGCTGTCTACGCTCGCTGGCCAGCTGGCCGACCTCCCCCCTGCATCTCAGACTCCTGTGTCCCCAGACAGGGAATCCCTTAAGGAAGAGAAGCCCATCCTCATACACCAAGTCTCAGGTGCACCAGTTGCTGTATGCACAAATGGAGTGCAGACATCCTTACCAACCAAGGAATCTCCTGCCTCAGACCACAGGAGTTACAGCCCTGTGCCAGGTGTAGGCTTTGAACACGGGTCACACACTGTCTCAGCAAGCACAGGCAACAGCCAGCCTAGCACACCCACCCCTGTGCCAACTGCACAAGACCAACAGCAGTTACATAAATGCCCCCACTGTGATATTCACTTTTCAGATAATATCCTCTATACCATTCACATGGGCTGCCACGGCTATGAACATCCATTCCAGTGCAACATCTGTGGTTTTCTATGCACAGACAAATACGACTTTGCGTGCCATTTTGCTCGTGGACAGCATAAAAAGTAATTTCCCCACAAAACAGAGGCGTAAGGAGAAATTTAGTATATACCTGTATATACTTTTCAGCAGTTGTATATAAACATGACATTGCTTTTCATGTTATATTTCATTCATGCAAATACTGTACTTTGTTGCCTTCTTTAAGTTATCATATTGCTGTTCTATGTAGCTCCATACTTGGAGCTTTTCCATTGGTTTTGTACCAAAGCACAAAAGTTTCTATCTCAGTTAAAGTGTCAAGATACGTATACACTGAGAAATCCTCCGAGAAACTGATGCAGGATTTTCACGATTTGATTGTTCTTTGTTTAGAGAACTAGTTTGTGTCCAGCATGACTCACTGTCCTCATATTTTTCTGTTCCAATATCACTCCTCCACGTCTCAGTACATTGACTGCAGAGGCTATGAGCCAAATCATTCAAAGTATTTCAGATATAATTCATTTTTAAAACTTACCCTCTGGCTGTCTTACTAAATCATACCCTTTAAAACATATTTAAACAATGTTTATAACTGGTCTATTGGACTGGACTATTGATGTATATTTAATTGTGGTGCCAACTCATCTCAAGCACTGATACATTTTTTGATGCAAATAATTTGTATTGTAGCTGATATTTTCAGAGGGTCAAAGGTAACCCTTGCCCAAGATGTAATGTGCTGTAATGTGATTGGTTGTTTCATATAATATCTGATTGTATGTTTTGTTTTGTTTTTTAATTTTGCCTAAAGTATTGCATTGATCAGTTGATTGTTTGGACATGTTTGTGTGTGATAACCTTATTGTGGACAAAAAGGGAAATTTAATTAAAATGAGCTCTAAGTGTTTCAGTATAAAGTACATAATTTGAATCCTGACAAATCCAGATTTAAGTGTTATCTGATTGATATCTCCTCATCATGAGTTTAAAATGATGTTTGAGTACAGTTGAAAAAGCTTTAAATGTTTTAATTTATTAAGAAATAACAGTATTCTAATTAACCTGTAACAAAGATAAATGAGAGGAAAATATCCAGGTCCTATTTTCATTCAGTGCTACAATGGGCAAACAAAACTGAAAACTGACAAAAATAATTTTTATGCATTTAAATTATATAAACACACATGCATTCATTTTCCTTTATAATGTGATACAAAATCTACATTTGTGCAAATTCCAGAAAATATTCACAGTGCTTGTTAAATAAACATGAGAACAACATTATTTTCTTTGTTCATTCAAGCATGGTCCGCTATAAAGCTTTTTAGAATTTTGTTTTTATCTTGGTTAAAGACTTCCACTGCTGTTTTCACGACATGCTCCACATCAATGTCTTCTCCTTGGGCTATGGGCAGTTCTTGAAGGAATTGTTTCCGCAGGTTGTGAAGAAATCTTGTTTTGGATTCATTCAGCTCAGCTGCCAGAGACCTCATGTGTTTAGGGTCCACTTTATTTTCTAAACCCAAGAATGATATTTATTTTAATCATTTGGCTGGGCTTTTAACAACAATGACATGTATGACATTCATGACAAGATTACAAATCTGTAATGTCATGTAGCTCATGACCAACCTCTGGCACTCTTCATGGCCTCGGACACCAAACGTCGACAGGCCTGGTCAGCTTGATGAACCACACTGGTGGCACATTTGATGCGGTCAGCCTCCTGCAGAATAAGGAGCAATTCAACAGATAAATGTACTACTTCTATAGCAGCTGCATATTTACATTATATTTACATGTTTGTGGAGAGCAACATTGACTTGCCTTTTGCTCTGCGTCGTCCTCAACTGGGCTCAGCGGGTTGCTCAGTGCAGAGGAGATCAACTCCATCAACCTCTGGCTGAAAGCAAGCCAAGTAGGAAAAGACACACAAAGAGACAACAAATTGATACATAGTTTATGCAGTCGCACCACCTGACCAATAAGTATTAGTTAATAACTGCTTATTTCACTGCCTTACATGTCCCATTTGGACAAACTGTCTGTGCTGTTTAGTGTAATGCTCTGCTTCTCCCAGGGGTTCTTCTGTGGATTTGGAGACTCCAAACGCTTCGTCATCTCCAATATCACCTCAGTAGGTAAGGGTTTGGACCTGCTTTGGTTTCTGCTGATGCACAACTCCATGGCACAGTGCAGATACACCTGGCAGAACCCCAGTGAACCTGCAGCACACAGTCTACAAATCAGTTCAACCAAGGAAACACGACTTTAGAACAGAAAAATGTAATAAATAGCCTGTGTCCTGGACCTTGATGCCAGAGCAGGGTGCTTACACTTTCTTGCAAGTTGGTACACTTCGTATCTCATGCTTGGATAGTAGAAGTTGTCATCCAGCAGAATGAGGAGAGGTGAGTGGTCGGCCTTGGAGTGGTCCACAGTCTTCGGTTCCAGCAGAGGCTGGATGCATCGTCCCCAGACAGCACTGTTTATCTGGCAGCCGGTGGCTGGTGGCTCTGTCGGCGCTTGACGTTTCTCCAAGAACTGCTCAATGCACTGCAGCACTGCTAGTCTATGGAGCTTCCATTCAGTCTGTTAAAAAGGAAATTTAACTTTAGCATAAGTAAAATCTTATATTTGGGAAGGTGTTTATTTATTTATAATTTATATTGTCAAGGCACCAGACTGTTGTGAGTATGTGGTATAACATGGGAATGCTTAAGTAAAACTCCACTTTAATATTATTCCCATAGGGACACAGTGGGTATGTGGCATGCAGTAATCAGTTTAGTGCTTTATAGTCTCCTATACTACAGGAGACTGCATACTATTCCTATGCTCAGGCCCGGCCACACGAGGGTGCAAAATCCACTGTTTTACCGAAATCCGTGGCTGCAGAGGTTGCTGTTTTACATTTTCATTAATAGCGTTGTGCAAATGACTGTGTCAGGACGACATACCACCTTAAGACACAGAGGTCACCATTTCTGACTGCTGACTGTGGTCACACTCGATGTGTCGCGGTCTGTGGTCAGTATGTGTCAGTGCTGACACCATCTCCCACTAACAGTCAACCTCTGTGGCCCAAACCTGGACAACATCTGCATGGACTAATTTGTTACTCTGGAGGTAAGACTGGCATTCACCTTTATTTTAAATATTTGGGCAATATGGCTTTACCTGTAGTTTTTCCTAGGCTTTTGTGTATTTGTTAAATAGACTTTTACATACATTATTACATTATTAGCTCCAAGTGATAGTGTGCTTTTTAGCTCATATCGTTTATGGTTAAGATTGATTGTGAAGATTGGTTGATTGTGTCTGAGCTTTTTTATTTTAATGGTGCCAGAACTGCTGTCCTTGTAGCTGACTTTGCAAAGTTCAGGAATGCAGCTTTCACTTCTTGTATAACTGGAAAGCAAAGTATGAGCTTGAACCTACAGGCGTATGTGTGCACCTTTTTACTTGGGTGCTGCATGTGCACAAATGTATCTGTCCCCTCCCACATGCTGTGATCTGCACTGCTCCACATATTATACTGACTGTTGTGTTTTGTGTTGCATTTCCTTTGCACTGTTTTGGCAAGACAGCTGTGTATATCGCTGCATTGAACAGGAGAGTGGCTCCAATTAGAAAGTCGATCAAAGGGTGTGTATCACCAGAACAGTTCAGCCCCCCTGCAAATATCAGAGCCCCCCTAATTCACCACTTCCTGCGGCCGGGCCTGCCTATGAGACTTCAGTTGTGTGAAGTTTTCTTGTGACATTTGTATGGTGTCTCTCTGAATTCCAATATAGGCCTCGTATTGCTTTTTGGTGCTGAGCCATGCAGACTTTCATTAATCCAAAACGACTAAGTGAACTTGCTTTACCGTCTGTTGCTGTTTGTCATCACCATCCTCCACCAGTTTAAGTTGAAAAGCGTGCTCTGGTATCAGGTCATCATAAGGCAGCACAGTGGAGCTCCAGCCGTGCTGAGCGGCGAGGCTGCACACGGTCCGGGCCAGCGTCGACTTCCCTGCAGCGGGTAAACCGCACAGGACACACAGGCACGCTGCGGGTCGGTGAGCGCCCACACCATCTCCTGTGTCCATTTACCACCAGAGAGCTATTTAACCTCTCAGTTTGTCATGCAACACAGCGAGCACAGACTTCCGCATCCTCTGGAGTCAGCCGGTCACAAATAACACCACTTCCGCTTAGCAACTTTCAAAATAAAATCCCAAAGACCACGCGTCATCCGTCGAAGTTTTGAGAGTGATACAAAGCAAAATTATACGAAATGGTTATCTCAATGTAATAATAGTTAATGTGCAAATACTGGAAAATATATAGGCTTAAAAATATATCGATCAGTCTATATGTTGTCCTGTATCAAGTTTGCTTTAGTTGAAAAATTCTGTCTGTGACATGATATCTCATTATTTCCCCATGCAGTTTCTCGGCAATTTTTACCGGCATGTTCAATAAAGTAAAAGGCCCATCACAAGAAGAATCGATAACATCAGTGTTCTGATCTAGTCACCAAAAACAATAAATAAAAATAATGAAAAGCCTCACCCAGGTTCTACTGAAAAAGGCACTGAATAAAGGAGGAAATAACACCAACTACATTGATACTTTGTTTATTACAATCAACAGCCATGAGGTCAATAATAAAATCTTCATATAAAATATATCAAGATGAACAGGTTAAGAATCATTAAATATGTGAGAAACAATGTAACAGCATAAAATCATTTGTTCACTCAAATGTGAATGTGACAGTAACCACATGAAAAAAAAAATTTCCCTTGTGTGATATAAACAGGAAATTCAAGACATTAAGGTTCCAGTAACTTGGCCCTCCAGGTTCATCCATCACCATGTTGTTACAGTACAGCTGAACTTATAAAAAAAAAAAAAAAATGTGCTGGCAACAAGTTATTGTGAAGCCATTATTTTCACAGGATTGAAAAAAATACATCATCTTATGCAGTGAATAAATTGCAAATTTGTGAAAAATTTACAATATAAGAACCACATAAAAGTCATCACTATGGAGTGTGTTTGGGTGGAATTGGTCTGGGGACTCCGGGGCCCTGCACGGGAGCTGGTGGATACTTAGTAGCAGTGCTTGTGTCCATATTCCAGTAATCCAGTTCTCCATACCTGAAACTGACAGATAGCATGGAAATTCAGCCTATTGAAAGTGCAAAGTCTGTGCATTGCAAGTATGTTTTTGTGTGCAAGTATGGATCAAATAAAATTTTCAAAAAGCTAAATTAATTCATACCCAGGAAGTTGAGTCGTGGGAGCTGGTGGACATACAGGCTGGAATTGTTTAAAAAGAAAAAAAAAAAACATTTTTCAGAACAGACACACAACAAAACAGCTAGTTATGTTTCATGTGCCTATAATTTATAGTAATCTTGAATCCCTCTCTTCCTAAAATTAATATAACATTCACAAAATGCAATATCTGTCTGTGTTACAAAAGATATACCAAAGTATTTGTCCCTAGTGTTTTATAATTTACAGGTAACAGAGAAACCTGTTTCACCTGTCTGCTCTTAAAGAAAAAAATCACTGGATTCTTGAGGTAATTAAAAAAAACACTTTGTTTACCTTAGAAGGAGGAGCAGGTACTGGTGGCGTGTTGCCAGTATCTGCCGGAGCATTGGCATTTGTTTGGCCATTTGCACTGCTGTTAGGTGCACTGCGTAGCCTGGGTACAGTAAAAAAAAAAAAAATAGATCAATAAACAAAATGCAGTGCCTGCGATGCAAAATTAGCATTTTACCCAAATATGTCACAAACAACTAAAATTGGACAAACCATTCAAACTGTGGCTTGTCACCTCGTACAAATTGAATGCCAGCTGAAGTTTACCTGTGACGCATGGCACGGGCTTCTTTGAGGATCGGTTCCAGGGAATCTCTCTTGAAGATGTAGAGGAGGCCCAGGATGAGAAGAACCAGGAGAGGAAGCACCAACAGGAAAAAGATCAACAGGCCATTCCTAACGGAGTAGTCTGAGACGGGAAAGGTCAAAGGTCAGTACAGTAAGGAACACAATAGTATGCACTGTCAATATGGAGGCCTGTCATGGTAAATCTGTGATGTGCAGGGCTTCGGTGCAGGAGGTGATGTAATTTGAAAGGTTAAATGATTCAGTCAGCCAGTTCCTACCTATCTCAGCAGGGCCACTGTCAATACTGCCGCCTCTCCCTGGTTTGTCACAGTTGGGGGGTGCCCATCCATTGTTACAGTGGCAATTCCCCTGGTTATTACACACCTGAGGAAAACATTACAATGGAAATGTCAAAAGATTTGTGACTGCTGGCCATTAACTGATGTTATACTTAGGAAAGAAGTGGTATCCTACCCCTCTGCCCGTGCAGGTTGTCTGGGCATCACAGTTCAAGTCAGATAGCAGAAGAGAGGCATTCACACACTTAAAGTCCAGGCATGTCTAAAAGAGAAGATTCAGTTTCTATGAATGAGATCACCAGGAGTCACTTTCTTTGGAATGGCCCAGGGCACAGTTGTTCCTGGTTACTTCCTTGTCTTTTGTATGTACATTTCTTGACCTGGTTCAAAGTCTGTAAACATAAAGGCACATAAACGCTCAAACAAACTTTGTTTACCTTTCCCTCAGCACATGGGCTGCCAGGATTAACATAGGCAGGATCCAGCACGTCAGTGCCAAGGTTGAAGTCTGCATTGACACAGCTCTCCCCGTCAATTACTTGGATACTGACATGGGCACCAGGAGGGGGAGTGTTGACGTCCACACTAGTGCACTGCACCTTTCCACACATGGCGTCACTGCAATGCCAGTTGAAAAACAGACAGTGAGCTTCCTGCTAATGTTAACAATTGACCAATTATTTGTGGAGGATGTTTAACATCCTCCACAAATAATTGGGGGGTCCTGACACACACATTTGGAGATGGACTGTGACTACATTTTTCTGTCATAGGACCTCAGTCAGACAAATACGAAATTCTATGGTATATTTATGAACAAATGAAATTATCTCAATGCCATTAGCCAGCCAATCAGAGAAACCATGGCAAAGTCCACTTAATTGTTCCATAAAACTTTAAATAAGTAGACTTATGTGTATGTGGCTTAGCTTTACCATGACTCACACAATTTTTTCCATGTAAATCTATTCTGTGATATGATTACTAATCCTCCCAGACATACTGATATTCATTTAATGCCATCCAATATAATATTTATATACTTACGCAACAGGACATTTGATGTAGTTTCCATTACTGGTTATTCCACAGTTTCCAAACAAATTTCCTTTTGTATTTGCATGCTGAAAACAAGTATCTGCTGCCTTTGTTGCCTCTGGATCTGAGAAGAGAAGATAGCAATCATCTTTCAAGACAGGCTTATAGTGTGCATGGTTCAAATAAGAATGCCAAACTTGTTCCTACACAAATCCAACCATAGTTTGACTCTTTTCCAAAAGTGTTGTGTAGTCTAGCTGCAGAAATCTTGATTTGTGTGTCCATCTTTACTGACTGTACCTGACGGAAAGAGTTCTTTACACTGGTAATCATAGGTCTGACAGCGGCCCTCGTAGCAATATGCTGTGTTTTCACAGGACAGGCCATCCATGATATAGAAGTCTTCAGGACAGAATGCACTTTTGCCATCACAGTATTCAGGGAGGTCACATGTATTGACAGATCCTCTGCATGGGGTTCCTGCCACTTTGATCTGAAACACAATATATCACAAACAATGATAAAAAAAAAAAAAAAAAAAAAGCTACTGTGGACATACATGAGATGCATATTTTTCAACCCATGCTCTCTAATGGTGAGACAGATAACATAAAGCTGACCTGACAGTTGCTGCAGCAGCTCCCCTCAGCACAGGCAGATCCAAAGGTAAATTTGCATGTGGCTGCATCACAGCATTTATTTGTGCATTCCTGGGTGACACAAACACACAGAAAAGTCTCTTCACTACATTGCACTGCACTGCAAAAAGCCAGATGAAACCTAAAATAAGCTTTCATTCTAAGATGTGCTAGGCTGTGACATTACTTGAAAACATGCAACAAAAACACAATAATGTCTAATTTGTTAGACTGAAAAGCAAAATGTGTGTGTATACATTTGTGCATTTGTATTACAAGTTTGCAAGTCATGCTACATCAACCCACGTCTAGCTAGATTATGACAGTTAGCGGTGTAATTTTTTGCAAGACAACAAACCCAAAATGCTTTAGAATATTGATTATTGCTCTTAAATGCAACTTTTTGAAAATAGCAGTTTAAAAATTTTAAATGTATCACCACTTTGCAAACAGTAGCGTAACAAACATGCATTTTGCTTTTCAGCTATATGACTGGAGTACATATTTGTGCATTTATAAAACAAGTTTGCAAATTACACTACAACTTCACACATCTTGTTATACAAGTACAACTTTGGCAGCAATTTATGGCCATAAAAGCCGCTGAAAATCAGTTCCATTATGGTAAAAAAGTATGACTTGTGAATAAATACATGAACTGCTCAGTCCTGTGACCTCCTGTGTGTCTTGTGTGTGTGTGTGTGTCTGTGTGTGTTGTGTCTGACAGACAGTACTCTACCTCTGGAGAGCCACAGTCACACTCCTCTCCTTTGTCCAGCAAGCCATCACCACATTCAGCAATGCCCACCACATCAGACTGGGACGGCGGGTTTTTCAGACACTGCCCCCCTCCGTGACGGATCAGAGTCTCGAAGTAATCTTCACTACAGCTGCTGAAGTTGGTGCCAGCACTACAGGGAAGCAATACAAGTATAAATTCAAACATAGCTTATTATAACATGCTGCTGAAATTATCAGCCAGCATAAGAACATATGCTATATATGACAACTGACAGAATACATTTGTGAAGTGTACATTTTAGGTACACCATTGCCTATGCTGCAGACTTTGCTTTATATTTGTATTGTTTATAGTCTCTACAGTATGTGTTGCCTCAGATAAATTATTTACTGTATATTATAGAGCATAGTAAGGCTCTGGGGTGAAAGCTTTATCTCCAAAATGTCACCTTTTCAGATACTCAGAAAAACAGCCTTGTTTTTGCTTGATGACAATGCAATATTCAATTTTCCAAATGAAAGGGTTTCAGAAATCTAAGAGGTCAGAGGTCATTGTCCACAGGGGACAATGAAATCCTTCAGCTGAAGTGAAAAAAATCACAAAATGATTAAATAAATGACGTCAAAAGGTTTTTAAAACAGCAGCACTGTCAATTTAATTTGGGTAATGCTATTGTAAAAGGCACATTTCCTGCCACTGAATACGTATGGGTATATATGTTTTTGTATTCACTAAATAAACAAATAAATAAGGGGACGCTTTAACGTTGGCTGCTCAAATTTCATATCAAGGAGTATGTCATATAACTTTATGGAGGTTTTTTTTTACGTAGCAGTGGGTTCCATGATGCAGTTGTTCGCTTTACAGGTGCAGCCCTCAGAGTCGTGATGCATGCCCAGGTTATGGCCCATCTCATGGGCCACCACAGTCGAGATATAGACCACGTCCTCGCCACTTAACTGTAAAACACATGCAGTACATTCAGGATTCACCTTTAGTATTGTCCGTTTGTCAAAATATATAATGCCAAATTGGGAATTCAAATTTTCAAGCAATACCGCCACACAGCTGACAACTTCAGTTCAATAGAGGCATTTCAAACGATCTGTTAATACCATCATGTGACATCATAGCACAGTAAGGAATTTAAGGAATCCCACAAGTCAAATAGGAACCCTGCCCTGCAGATGAGTTTGTGTTCAAGTCTAACCTGTTCAACTCCTGCGTTATTCAATGGCTGTGAGAATGAACTGCACTTACGGCAGAGCCTCCATGAATAATGCAAAAGAAAGTATCCATTTCTAAACAAAAGCTCACAAAGCCAAAGCACCAGCTGACACTATGGTGGGTGTCAGCTGCTACTAGAAGTTGAAAAGGGAGTTGAACTAACCACGTTGATTCCTCCAGAAGTCGCTGTGGAGCAGATCGACCCCACGAAGGCCATACCCAGCACCCCACCTGGAAACGCACCGGGATGACCACTGACAAACACAGCAGACCGGACCAACAAGAGAAGAGCCACAAACATAACATTACTTTCCAGAAGAGTTCAGATTATGTGGTGTGCATTTAACATATTGTTAATTATGTTTAACATCAGCTGATGAAATCATGTTACGAAAAAACACATACAACTATATTAAACAAAACACAACTATAACTAGAAAAAAACAATACTTACACAATGAATTGGGCATTGTCATGCCTGAGCCTTGGTAACAGCTGGGTCTTCCTCCATTTGACAAACTCCCCCAACACCTCTCCTGCAGAGCCGTCCACACTGAAGGGATTGCGATCCTTAAAAATCTCCAGGCCCACTAGCACCACTCGGATATTCAGCTGCTTGTAATACTACAAACAATAAAGAAAACAATCAGGCAGTGTAATGAAGATAATGCTGTCAACAGTAAACATAATCTGTTTGCTGATACACTCACCCCATCGAGCAGATTGGCCATTTGCACCATCTCCTCTCGCACTGCCGTTTCATTTTTCTTCTTATAATTGTACTGCGAAGACAAGTAACACATTCATAAGGCAGAGGAAGTATACACGGATGAACTTTTGCTAAAATGAGGCGTAAGGCAAAACTGGCTATAACTCATTAATTAATAATCAAGTCGACATGAAATTTAACCTGTGAAGACAGTTTAATGCAAAAAGTTTATGTCATAATCACACAGGTGCCACATGGATTACTGTGAAATTTGGTTTACCCAATCATGACTCAGTTTGACAATTACTGATTGAGGTGGACATCGCAACAAATGTACAACAAATGTACAACAAATGTACAACATGTAAAATTTCTGAGATTTCACGCTCCAAAATAAAAAATAAAAAAAATCATTAATTCACTGGAAACTTGCCGGATGAAAATTTCGAGTCCCTAGGGCATATGGGGATGTGTTTATGATTTTTATTGTCGGCTGAGTTGAAACTAATCTTTTGTAGACACTTTTACACACATTTACTGCATTGATCTAATGTATATTTGCATTGATCTAATGAATATTTACATTGATATTTGCATTGATCTAATGTATATCTGCATTGATCTAATGTATATTTGCTCTTTTTTTTGTTTGTTTGTTGACATTTTTTGACGTAGATTTTGTCATGTAAATAAATTTTGAGGTGAAATTCTTCTGTAAGCCCCTAGGGGTTTTCTGTTTCTCACCTGCACAATCTATTGCTATTTTATTTTTGTTCTGATGTTTTGCTTTTTATTGTGCACTTAAATAAATAAAAAAATACATAAATAAATAAAACTTGCTGCACACTTGTTTACCGCAAATACTGATTCAGGTCCCACAGCTTTATTCTCCTAAACTGTGCATAAATATGATTTTTGAAACTGTCATACTTTAATAAAAAAAAATAAATAAATTAAAAAAAAAAAGGGGGGGGGGGGGGGCAACATCTTTAACTAAGGATAAGGTAGATCAAAATGTCTAATAAAAAATATTTGGTTGATTAAGCTCTCAGTGTGATATGTTTTAACATGATAGTTTGACCAATACCATATGATATACGATACAATCTATACTCCAGACATCTGTAAGACCATGACTTAACTGATTACTAGGTGAAGGCAGTAAAGACAAAATATTGTTCCTGAGGAATATAACATAGCTTGGGCTGTCTGAAAACTTTATCCAAATTATTGACCTCAACAACTCTGAGTGAGCAAATACCACAGTGGGTAGAAAGCTGGCCTCTCAACTTCAGGATCATGGGTTAAAATCCCGCGTCAACTTTGCTTTTCATTTATTTATTAATTTACTTTGCCAGACATCAATATTACATGGCAGCACTGTTCCTTTCAACCTTCTACAATAGCGTGCTTTCAAATTCAGATTCTTCCAGTTCACATTTAGCTGAAGACTAATTATTCTGCTGGGCCCCCACCTGCTGCTGTGAGCAGCTATATTAATACTTATTCTGAAAAACCATTCAAGTGAAACTGCACTGGAAACAAGTGGGATCACTTCATCAGATTATTTCACTTGTTTTAAGAAAAGTTTGATTTTAAACACAGGATATGGGACTAAATGACTTGTTGAGATGGATTTTTTTTTTCAGTGTAAAACCATGCCTGCACTCACCCTGAGATTATCCACGACGAACACCAACTCCACATAACTTGTTTGAGGTAAATTGCGTTTCCTCTGTGAAAACGACAAACAGCAAAAAAGGAAACGTGAATAGTGCTTTAGTTTCTTGTCCATTCACACTCTAAATGCTGACTGAGAGCTTTCCTACCCGCAGCAGTGATGTGACTGAATGGTCAGGCTCATAGTGGGAGTGACTCTGGGCCGATGGCGTCTCACTGCTGACACCACAGATGAAGGGCTCTGAAGGGACATCGCTCAGCAGGTACAAAAGGTGCTCGTTGGTGGGAGACTGGGGCACCGGCTGAAGCCCATAGGTCTCACTGCCGAGGTGGATCACACCACTAACGAGAAGCATTGGGTAACATGTGAAATTGGAACTGATGGGAAGCTCTGATCAAGCACTCAAAAGGAGGAACTGGGAAAAAGAGACACACCTAAGACCCGAGCATGTGCTGAGAGCTACCAGCGAGTTGTCATACCCCTCCACCTCTCCATGGTAATAGCAATGCTCCTGGGAATAGAAAGTATACAGACAGTTAAAGGCCTACAGCTAAAACTTGACAGGCATCCACAAGGATCAAACACCAGCACACATGACTGCATTATCACTTTTGCTTTACTTACATGAAGTTTTGGATACGTTGCCTTGTGGTTACCACTGACATCATGAGAATGCTGAACAAAGTTAGGAGCTAAAAAGTCTCTGACAAAACAAACATGAAAAAAAAAAAATCACATGAAATAAAATGAAATAAAATAACATAAGGTGTGTTATTTTGAAAGAGGCATTTAGATTGGGTGTGCTGTACAATCAGAGAACATCTGCCTGGCAACATACTTGTTCTGTTTTAGATGAAGGAAGTGCTTTCTGCCTTTAATGTTGAGGGCGTAGGAAAGTGTCTCCTTGTCATGGCTCTGAAAAAAAGCAAAAACAAGGACGCAGTCTTAGGATAGGCTACTCATGTCAAAATCAATTAAAAATATCATTCAATAAAAAATAATTTAAAAAAAAAATACCTCTGCTGACTCTGGTTGCCTGTTGACACTCCTTGTCCATCTATGAACAAGCTGGGGATTTACAACTGAATACTTGGAAAGTTTTGATGAGAAGTCACCGAAAGTGTCTGGAAAAAGAAAATTTAGTAAGTTCACACTCAAGCTGTAAAAACAATAGGCTATGATTAATGCTCGAAAATTACATTGTAGTTAACTGAGATGTTAACTCTTCATTAGACAGAGAACTTACAATGAGAAACAAACACAAACAGCAGATACTGAAAAGCAAACATTTCGGGTTTACATTGTAGTACTTTGTCCTCACATAGGACCAGTTTTTTAGGCGTTCTAATACATTTTCGGATTTCTTAATAACCAAAATAAAGAACCAAACTCGATTTTATGTTTTTGTGAAGATGTGATCTCATGCCCTATTGTCTATCAAACACTCTGCCTGGGATAGGACTCAAGCCCTCCTTAAATCCAACTCGTTTGGAGACAGACTCCAGGATGTCCCAGCTACAAGTCGTTGTGTACGGACGTACAGAAACAAGCGCTCAGATCCTTGGAAAGACCACGCAATCGTCTAATCGCGACAATGTTGACGATAATAATGATGTGCCTCACCTTTGTTGTCAATCCCGGCAACATAACAGAGCAAAAAGATAGCAGGCAAGACATATTTTCTAACCATGATCGTTGCTAAAGTATTTGTCCATTTAGCCCGGGCTGCTGCGGACTTTATTTCCTGACTCCACCAAGGGGGCCGTACCTCCGGCGCTGCTCAGGTGAGTCAGGTGTCTGGCCTGCTGCGCTACGCCTCCACAAATCATCCTTTCTCTTTCCTATGGGTTAATGACGTGGTCCCTTGACTAACTACATCATGTGAAGTCATTTTCCGCAGAAAGGCAATTTGAAAAAAGAGGAAGAACTTACAAAGCGCCCTCAGAGTAAACTGAGCGACATATTAGGAATAAGCTGGTTGACACTAACATTGAGTCATAATTGATATGCACATGATGCTTGTGATTGTGTGTATTATGCGAAATTGCATCATACGTGTAATACAGCAACAAGAAATGTGCAGTAAATGGAAATACTGGGGTAAAGTTCACTCAAAAGTCGAATGAAATACCAACTTGATGTGTTTTCCAAGTCTGATTTTTTTTTTTTTTTTTTTTTTTTTTTTTTTACCAAAATAAGATTAATTGACGAGAGGTGCAATCGAGCCCTTACGTTCCTGGCGATGTGCTTTGATAGCAATTTATTTCTTATTTAGAAAGGGTTGTATCCAAAGTGTGAGTGGGTAATGTAAAACGTTATCAGTGTAATCCAAAGTGTGGCTTGTGCTTTTTGAAAACTCCCTGTTGCACTAACGAGATTAGTCTTTGCTTATGGATGCGTATGGATCAGCAGCCAAAACCTTGCTGAATAAGTTGGACATTTAAGGCTTAACCAATTAGGATCTAGTGGGGATATGAAAAGTACTCCAGTTTCACTGAAAGTACACCTAGGGGAGAAATGTTTAATGAAGAGAGGGGGGAAATCGGCAGTGTAATATTTGCAGGGCATATAGTGAGGCCCAAATGCTGTCAGAAGTTTGCTGGAAGCATGAGCGGGGCGAGAGCTGATTTCAGGCGTATGCAGTTTAAGCATTGGAAATAGGAATAGGCCTATAACTGGAAGAGATTGGTCCCAATGTAATCATCCCATCTGTCCAGCATGGATAATAATTTCTACTGCAGTTTTAAGATTTGGAAAGAACACAGAACGACAGATTAAGAGTTGACAACATCTATTTGATGCAGGATTTGATATTTGATCTTATTTATTCATGCATTCATTCATTTATTCATTTTTACAGTTGCATACAGTTGATGAATGCACCTGTCACTATGGTTATTTTCTGTGATGAAGTCTGTTAACTATCTCTGTATAAACACTCTGTACCTACCTGGAACACTAATCAGGGGCGAAAATCCCATTTCATTATTGGGGGAGACAATAAACAGCAACATTTCAGAGAGTAATTCCTGGAGGGGACATGAAAAAACGTCTGTCTGGCACGACTGTACCTCCTTCTTCCGCTCCTTTGAAACTTGCCGTACAGTGTTGAGCCCTCAGCATGTTCATATGTTTTAAATAATGCTATTAAAAGCAATAATCCTCGAACCAAATATCTTTGCTCACTGTTCTAATTTCCACTATAGTCCATCAAAGTAGCTTCACAAGAACTAGAAACTCAAAATAAGCTCTAAAACTAGAGGAAATACCTCGAATAATCTAACTACATCAAACTATTCTTCAAAAAACATATTTATTGTAGTGTCAACAAAAAACAAAGCAAGATATGGCATCAAATAGTGACATACAGTATATGTTTGAGCTGTACACTGTCCCTTTAGATAAAAGGAGAAAATGAAATGAAACTATGCCACAAAATAATGCAGCTTAAAATGCACAGTCCTTATACATTTAAAAACTGTAACTGTGGGGCTATACAACATCAAACTCAAAGTACAAATAGCCTATTTTAAATAATAATAATAATAATAATAATAATAATAATAAAAAAAATAGATATCTATCTAGAGACAAATTCAAAATGTCAGCGGGTCGAACTAACTATTAGGCTAGGCTATGTTTTTTTTTTTTGTTTGTTTTGTTTTTTGTTTTTTTCAGTGAAATAAGAGATCCTTAGTTTTTGTTGAATTAGAGATTGGCTCCACGTAATTCATATGTCGTCTTCACACGCATCATATAGAATTTACATGATGCGGACATTTTCCAGTAAGGTCATTTTAAATTTCCAGATGTTTATTTTGAGTTTTGTGCTGTCATTACAAGACAGAACTGCCGTTTCAGGTTTTGATCCAGCCCTTCCACAGCCCTTCACTAAAACACATAGGCTACAAGTGCCCAGAGAAGATACACCTACCTATGCTAGCACCATGGATATATAAAGAGAGCTACCTGTAGTGATGTGCGGAGGACAGACTCTGGGCATAAACTGTTTATTTATACAGCCTGTGACTCCTGGCTGAGGACACGCAGGGACGAGGAAATATCGCGAAACTTTAACAGTCGTGACGTCTACTGCGTCACACGCGGAAGTGTTTTTGTTTTGGAACCGGGCTACACTTTGGATCCCTGTGCAGACCTATGCGACCATGTTGCCCTTTTAACTTAAAAACCAGCAACTCTGGAAATAGTGCAGCTTGGAGCCTATATACTCAGAGCGCTGACACTTAGCAAAATATCTCCTTAAGTGTTTCACACTTTCTCAGTAGTTTTACAGTGATATTGTTCAAAGCTAGCTAGAGGCTAGCATGCGTTTGCTAACTGTTGTTGGCTGGCCGAAAGTCACTGCTGACGGAATGAGTTAATTATTGTTCCCGTAATTCCCGACTTGAGGCAAAAGCCATTTTGACATGAATATTAGATAGCCACCTAGTTCATTTAACTGTCTATCTAGTTGGCCAGGGTGTTATGCCCCTATTTAAAGCACTGATGTGTGCTGTCTTCAAATAGACTGTGTTATGCATGGCTGCACATTGTATTTTGCGCTTCGTTCACCTGCTGCAGAAAGGACTTTCAAAGAGACAGTTCTGGTCTAATCGGAACCAGGCCAAGTCGGTGGTGTTAACTCAGGTTGTATTGTGAGTATACGCACACTGACGGGCTTGCCATGCTGCAGAACTGTGTCTTTGTCTCAGTACGATGTGAAAGTTTGCACCTGTTTTCCTGCTTGTGTAGAATGACTGCGCTGACGGACTTTGAGCCAATTGCAAAGAGACTGAGGGTTGAAACCGATGATAAGAGATCGCCATCATCTTGTCTGAAAGGTAACTGGTTTGTTTTTTTGACTCATGGTTACACCCCTGGTTGATACGACAAACAAGTCACTGGCTTTGTTTTGTCTTTATGTCTTCCCCTTCCTAAATGATTTTCTCTCTTTCAGGCCAACTTTTATGTAGTCAGAGCACAGATAATGTGACAATGGATCAAGAGAGGAGAGAAAAGGACAAAGAACAGAAGATGGAAATACGGACAAAGGCTGGAGCAGGTGGACTGCGAGGTGTCAAGACGAAACTTTCACAGCACAGAATCTGTCCCAGGCAGCAGAAGTTCAGATCTACGCTTGATAGGTGGCTGCTGAAGCCTCGAAAAACCACAAACACAGCCGAGCTGTGCAGAGCTCAAGAGGATGTAGAAATGGCCGATGCAGGTGGCGTGCAAGGCACTTCAACTCAGTCTCTGGACACGGTAAGTCACAAGACTGAAGAAGCTGCTGTCAGTAGCCTGGAAGAGGAAACCCAGCCGCTGACACCACAACTCCTGGAGGAGGACAACCCTGCTGCACCAGCTTCCCAAGTTTCTGCAGAAAGTGAGCTTATGCAGAGAGTGATCCGCAGTGGCGATGGGTCAGAGGAACAAGAAATGGAGACATGCCCGGGAGGCTCGACAGGCTCTGTCAAACGCAACCCCAAAATAACAGACTACTTCTCAGGAACCTTGTCGCCGGACTTACCTTTGAGGCGTGACAGTCCAGAAGAATCTCCAGAGGAACAAGACAGGGACGAAGGAAGTTCTCCCTCTGATGCTAAGCCTGATGTCACGTGGCTTGGGACCCCCATCAGTGAACTGGGGAGGATGCCTGATTGCGGGCAACAACTTCCTCGACTAAAAAATGTTTCAGGCCAACACACTGTGCTGATAAGGGTTTGAACTTTTTTTTTTAAGTATTTAACTGTTAAGGTGATAAAGCCTTGGGTATTGTGGATTTATACTTGTATGACTATCTTTTTGGCATAGTTTAGGTTTGTGTCTTGCTTAATGCGCAAAGTCAATATTGATCACTAACAGTGATTCTGAATAATCATTCAGGTTCTCTTTCATAATTGCACTGGTAAATGATGTTTCAGTCACCAGTTCAGAAAATTATACAACCTTACATGATCATTGTATGTGAGATCATTCACAGTTAACAGTGATTTGCCTAACTTACAAAGGAGTGGGTAGCGCACACATAGTCTATTATACAGAATTGTTCTGGCACCAGAAGACTGCTGAGCTATTAAAACACTTGTTAATGTCTTTCCATTGTTTTGACCACACCCTGTACTGACTACAATGAACGAGGCCTAATCTGTAACAGAATGTGATTGCTGTGCTACCTTTCATTTGAGACTGAGCATTTGGATCTATAGCAGGCAAATGCGTGAAAAAAAATCTGTATGTTGCAATCATTGCTTCACTCAGTTCGTCCACAATGTAACACAGTAATACACAGTTGTACTGAGAATTGTTTCCTAAAGGCTGGACTTGTCTGGGCACAGACAGTGTAGAACATGGGAATCTTTGTGCCACAATACTTTAAGATTAAATAACAAAGTTAGATTAAGTTAGTTATTATTATTATTACAATATTTTGTCCAGTAAGAGATGGCTTCATGAATGGTTTTAGAGTAGCTTGTACACATATGTAAACTCACACCCCAATCTCCTAAGTGACATAAGATGAAGTTAGTCTAAACATTTTTAAGATCCTAGTTGTAAACGGTGCAGCCTATTCCTCATCAGTCAAACACCAGGGTGGTTTATATTCACTGTTAATTATGTTAACATGTCCTTAATGTGATTATTCTTTAAGAGTCTTAGAATAATGTTTTTTTATTCATTCAGGTTAAGGGACTTGTGTTTCGCATACAAGTATTTTATTTACTAATGGCATTTTTTTGTCTATGGTCACTCACATCGACAGACAGACCTTCTTCAGAATGGCAAGGTTCCTGTTCCATATCCTGCCAAATTTACAGATACCTGGGACGACGTCCACGTCAAGATGCCCTGGTCAGGGATGAACTTGTTTCCAGTCATAAATGAGGTAATGGTCAAGAGTTCATAGCAAAAAAAAAAAATGCCTTTAAGGATAAAACAAAAATAGCTTGATAGCAAACTATTAATGCTCTGAGTAAACTGTATACTGCACATTTAAGTCTAGAATAGCTGTTGTTATCATTGCATTACCTGATTAATAATCAGAATTATGTTAATTGCCAAGAGTAATTAATAATAGCAAGTGTTTTCAGTGTTTCACAGTTCACTGTATATACTAACATACACGGTAGAAGGATAATGGGACCTCACATAGAATGCAGAGGCACAGACCTTTTATGCCCAGCAGATATCATATACTCTATATTTTGCATATTTGCATGTTTGAACATCATTGCTTCCTGCTATTGATTAATTACACGTGCCTATTGGGTCTTAATACAGAGTGAGAAATCTGTAATGAAGACTTAAGCCATTACAATGCGACCTGTTATATGACTTCAATGGCATTACTGCTATATGCAAGACACATTGAGCATTGAGTATTGAGTGATTTTATTGTTTAGAGGTTGTTTGGAAATGTAAACTCTAAAGTGAGTCTGTCAAGAGTTTTCATGAGGTATGACAGTGACCCAGCTGTGACTAGGATGTTACTGTATATTTTTACAGCCACTATCTTCAACTAGGATTCATGCCTTGGGTCTCAGTGTTGAATAAATCGTAGGGGAGATGCATGTGCGCAAAGGAAATGCCTTGTTGGTGAAGGACAGGAGGGAAATGCCAGAAACCGGGACTAAAACCGGGTGTATTACTTAGTTGGTGACTGTAGTTTGACTGTCATGGTGCTTTCATAGGAAACACAAGAGCTGCAGAATAAGAGCCGGTGGGAGTTGATCAAGGAAACTTTGTCCAAGAAAATTACAAGTGCTCAGGATCTGAAGGTGAGATTCACATCTGTTGCCTTGCAAATTGAAGTTTGTTAAACCGTAGACCAGTGCATCGTGCTTGTTATTACAAGACTGAGCCACAAGATGGCAACATTGTTCCAGAAATTATGAGACACACAGTTACCCTGAGTAATATCTAATATTGGTATTTTCCCCAAATTATTTTTCTTCAGGAAATACATAAATACCAATTATAAGGTCAAATCACACAGTATAAATGCGTGTGCGTGTGTGTGTGTGTGTGTGTGTGTGTGTATTTTATTATTATTGTTGCTTTTTTTTTTTTTTTTTTTTTTTTTTGCATTTCACTGAAATATAAACATTAATGTACTTTGTTACAGAACACAATATTGAAGTACAGTGCTGGGCATGCCAAGAAATGGGACTTCACAGCATTACATTCATACTGCACCAAGGTAAACAATGTACATTTATTTATGTATTTATTTTATTTCTTTATTTATTTAGACCCAGCTATCTTGCCTGTAAGCATGTTTTCACCTGACCACACACGTTGATGATGCTTAGAAATTACTTGTAGAGTAATGAAACATAAATTGTCCAATCATTACACTTGATTACCCAGCAGAAGGCATCATAAACCAGAGTTGGTGCCTCTCATAGAGCCTGGTTCAAACAGCACAGATGGCTCATTAGCCCACCATGATATTGTCTGCAACTTGTGGCAGGCACAGCGATACAGATGTCTCACTGGACACTGAATTAAATTTAGCTTGGCATATGTCATAATGGAAATATAAACTGATCGAGATAATAGGCCTTTATTTTTGGAGCAACGTGGATGGCTCCAAATTCAGAATGAAGCCAGCGCTACTGCTAAATGGACTGGAATCATAAAGGCAACATGTTTCAAACACCTGAAGTCATCTTTTACAAACTTAGTGATGTTTGTTTTACAAGATGAGTACTGTTCCTGGAAAATTAGGAAGGGAAATATAATAGGGTTGTCTTATATTTAACATTTATTTAACATCTATTGTGTCTCAATTTGTCTACTGTTTGACTTTTACAAAAAAAAAAACAAAAAAAAACGTGATGCCATTTTAAGCATATTATGTGATCAGGAATAACTGCCAAATTCACTTTCTTAAAAATGACAGTTCTAGGTCTGGCAATTTTGATTAGACTCTTTTTGATTGAAGGTTTAAGTAATGAGTTATGTTAAACTTTATGGAAATAAGTAATTGCTTGATGAAAGGGGAGAATATGACAAATAGGTGGATGTGACAAATGGGGCCAAGATGAATAACGGAGAACAGTTTAGGGTTGATCACAATTTTGTGATTGATGCCCATGGCGCCATGAATTTATTTGTCCAAAACACTTTGTTTTTTTCATTTTCACCGTCTAGTCTATCACATCATATTAACATTGTCACAATGTGCATTTTTCCAAATTTTCTTTACTGAAAGCAAGGCAAGGCAAGTTCATTTATATAGTACCTTATCATATATAGAGGTTACTCAAAGAGCTTTACAGGGAAAAGATAAGGAAAAAGAAGTTTAAAAAACAAACATTTAAAGTCATAAATTATCCTGAAATCAGAATATTATAATATACTTTAACTGACTTTTATTGACTCTAATATCTGAGAATATAATTATTTAAAAGTCTTTCAAACACAAGGTATGTATGTGCACACTTTGCTAACACATTGTGATATAACTGGTGTTAAAAGATTTTAATTGCATGTGGAGGACAAAGTGAGTGATTGCACATAGTTAATAGAATGCAATTGATTTGTCTGTATGAATTTTACTTACTCTTCTTGTCTGGACATCTGCCCAGTTTGGATTTCTGAGGTTCAGATTATGACGGTTCTGTTGTTTGTGTTGTTCAAAGGATGATTTACAGTCCCCTGCTATTGATAAGTCATTTTATTTACGAGCTGAGGGGAAAATTGACTGGGGTTGCGTCATGATGACCCGAGCTCTGTTGGTCCATTGGTTGTGGCTCAGTCTCCAGTGTCTGCACCTGCCTTGTCTGGAGGACATCCATCATCTGTTGTTGTGATGTGCGCTGCCTTGTTCTCTGTAGACAATCAGGGAGTGCAGTGCCACTCTCTGGCTCATGAAGCGCTGGGAATATTCCATTTTGAGAGATGGCCTATGTTGCGACTTGAGTGTTTTATACTACCGGTAATCTTCCCTGAGCTTGTACAAAGAAACAGATCGTATGCTTTATTCTCATTCTGGTGAGGGAGCACTTGTCAAGGTTTCATCGGCACTGTCTGTGCTGCATGGCATCATCCAGAGCACGTCAAGTACATTTTTTTTGTTGTTGTTGATATCGCACATCTCAGGAAAAGATAAATGTATCCCCCTTTTTCTCGGATGCTAGTATATCAGATGTTTTTCTGTCACTTTGCACAAGGGCCATAATGGATTTCGTGTGGGAGAATGTTGCAGCCCTTCAGAGGGAAAGTGGGAGTCAAGAGAAGTAATTTAATCTTCTGCCAAAAGGTCATGTTTAGTAGCTTGTCAGAAATGAAAATGCCTGACATTACCACTGAGAGAATACATTACTCCACTCTTGTGCCGTCAAATTGATTGCATGCAGGATGTATGTTATACATTCTGGCAGAATTGGGATTTTCGTAGGGCAAAACCGGAGCTAAAAAAAACAAACTAAACAATTAAACTGAAGTTTAATTGTTTAGTTTTCCTTGCTGCCACAGTAGGATTGGACTATATGAACTTTACTCAAATGGATAAAGAAATCACTTCAATCACAGTGCAATATTTTCAGCACAATCAAACATGTCAGAAACACAGATTTAGAGTTAAGACCCACATGCTCTACAGCCATAATAGCTTCAAAGTTGTTTTAATCGCCTCCATTTTCATACTTACCAAACAGATTTTTAATTTTAACATTTCATTAACGTTGAGATGATTTAAATCCTGGTGGTATTGAGCTATTTTATTATCTGAACAGATTGCCCAATAAATTCCCAGTATCTTCAATGAGTGGTTTGTTCAGAAAACACTGTAAACCCTGTGTATATATTGACAGCACAAGCAGTGAAGTCAAATTGTTATAAAACTGAAAACAAACTAGTTTTGATTTTTTTTTTTTTTTTAAAGCCTCATAAATGTCACTGTAGCTCACAGCAAGTAGAGTTGGTTTATTTAAGCTCTATATCTTTATGGGGTGGACACATTTTCTCTTCAGAAAGATGGTTCAATGTTTCTGGCTCTTCTGGATTTATTCTGAGCTTCACTTCAGGAATGGTTTGTGGTTTAACAATTCAGTATGCTGAAGGGACAGTGCTTTATCATTTTAGGTAAAAAAGACTCAGAAAGCAGTTCATATGGCACACCGAAGGTATTGCTGATGATGGTTGTTATTACAGCCAAATTTAACAAAATGCATCAAAGAAAATACCTCAAGACTTATGTTATATTTGTTCCTGGTGGAAAATGTGGGCTGATTATTTATGCATTAATGGAAAAAATGTGTCTAGAGTAGTTAAAAAGCTGTCAGTAAACCACATAAATAAAAATGTTTGTCCAAAAAAGCAGTATAGTGTAATTTGTTTTTCAGCATGTTGTTGTTTTTTTCCTTCTCTAAACGTCAGAGTGGAGTGGAGACGTCAGAGTAGGATGATTTTGAGTGTCAGCGAGAGGAAGACATGAATGGCATAGAATGACAGGACAGGCACTTTCATTGAATATTCATCTTTGCAGACGCACCTTATGAATAGTAGAAAAGGCGGTGACGGACAGCATCAGATTCTGTTCTCATTCTCCAGCCCGGCCAGCCCCTGTATTTATGGTTATGAACGCGGAAGTGTTTCATTTTGACACAGTCATAGAGGCAGTAGAGATTGCTTTATTGCTCAGACCTGGGGAGAATAGGAATTGGAGGACAAGGCGTTGTGGTAAATCTGGATGTGAGCTCTGGTCGCTCCCTCCTCCCACCCCCCTCAACCCACCCGCCATCTTGCTTGATTACTTTGTCAGTTTGGTGTGATGTATAGACGTGTTTCAAGTCATACAGAGTGTTAGTTCAGTTGATTTGATGCACCGCCTTCCGCTGATTTAAAGAGCCAGGGCTGCACTACCTCAGCTATACCCACCCTGTCAGCCGCCTCCATTCATTACACCCTTAGGAACAGTTTATGATGTCGAGTGAGTCGTTACGTATGACAGTGTTTAGTCAGGCCTCCTTTGCCATAATATAAATGTCCTGGGCTAAATCGCCAGTCAAGGCTCCTTGTCCAGGGAACACACTGTCCTATCCATCTCCAGCACGTGGTCATTTGCATCTCTTCCAGGAAGCCTGTTTAATCAGCTGGCATGGCTGTGCAACCTTGATGAAATTGCTCTGTGATTGATCATTCTGACATTTGGTAGCCAATACAGCTGTAAATAAGGAAAGTACATTTTGTCTATTGTAAGCCACTGCACTTAGGCAGTATTGGGGAGTCATGGATGGTTGGTACACTCCACTAACATTTGAGCCATGTCATATTATTATAGATGAACAGCCCAGATGAGGCCAGCAGTCTTGTTTTAATATGTGGCTGCGTCTTCCAGATGCTTTTTTGAATGTTCCAGATGGGGTATTAGTCCACTGTACACACTGTTATCTGTCATTAGCAGTTTTACACCTGCATGCATGGTAAATTATGTTGGGCAGCTTAATTTAAATTGCTCTGTTAGGCAGTTTGTATCTTTAGAGTTTGACACTTATTAGCTATGATATGATATAATAAGGCAATAGAGTGTATTGCCTTGAATGGCTTAATCCCTGCTGGACTCATCAGTGCGTTCATCATTATGAATGTATGCTGCATGGCAGAGCTTTGTTCCAACCCATTTTATTATAAATTGTAGTGATCTCAAGGTTTCCAAAGATATCAAATATGCCCTACTGAATTACAGGGAAATGTGCATAAAATGATGCACAAGACATGTAGATATTTTCTGTTTGATGTAATGGTGCAGCCATGAGATGATGACATGTTGTGTTTGAATATTTTACTCATTGATATAGCATCAGTGAGGCATTGCAGCCAGCAGATATAGAATATGTATGTGACGTTTAAAAAATGAAAAAAATTTTCTTTTTTTTTTTTTTTTTACTTTGAAGAAACAAAACTTAGACTGAAAATTAGAGTTCAAGGGGTTAACTGTTCTATCAGCTTCAGTTTGTATATGTTTATTTTCTTTCCTTTAAGTTCTTCTACAAGATTGTACAAGTCGAACAATTTGCTATAACTGTGAGATTTTAAGTTTGAGTCTGTTATTTGTCCCAACTTCTTAGCCCAGACAGCTACTAATGTCACAGCTGAGTTGTCTGGTGAAAACAAACATAAACATGATCTCTTCCTCTCTCCAAGGTCCTCGAGCCTGATGCTGCTGAACATCTGTTTGGTTCCCTGCTGCCAGACATGGTGCAATTAGCACTGAGAGCATCTGAGCTGTGCACCAAGGTAACAGTCAGTACTAGCTGGTGAACACTGACACGCTGGTCTGCGACACAATAGATCACCACCGCAACTTGAACCCAAAGGTCGAGATGTGACACATAATCTGAAGATATGGTAGTAAAAAATTGGTGAGGTCAAGGCATCTGGCTATTGATTGTCACTTATCAAATGTTTTATAGCCCTATTGGTCATTTAGCTTTAGCCTGTTGACAGTGAAGGACAATGTGTGTCTCCAGCTGGAGGAGTCTCATTAAGTATAAATAATTAGTCAGCCAAACAGTCAGACGTCTGTCAATTAATTTTACTCCTCTATGTGTTAAAACATATTCCTTGTTTGATCAATTTCAGCTCTCAAAGTGGAACCCAAGTACCGGTATATTTTTCACCCAAGCCAACAGGATCGTGCTTTTAAAACAGTGTTGAATGACGTGTGGCAATATCAGCGTTGTAGCCTATTATGTTGAACAACAGTCTTCGACAGTGTGGAATAGAAAGTTGTATTTCATGTTGCAATATAAAAGTTGATTTCTGCCCCCAGGTCTCAAGTAACTTGGCAATAATGGGACAGAAAATTGAGCAGCTAGTCTTTGATCGATTTAAATGCCACCTCTCCTCAACAGCGCCTATTGAAATCTATGGCCTGCCTTTGAGGTGGAGATACAGAAATTTATAGTAGAGCAAAGGGAGTGGGTTCCTCACATTGCTTCTCTGCTGCCCTCTGTAACATTGGTAGCTAGCTCCCTAACTGGATTTTGTCATTGCATTATTATTTAACTAATGTGTTAGCCAGTAACAAGGAAATGCAGTGATACTAGCGTGCACAATGCAAGCATCATTGTAGTGTTGTTTCCATATTGCTGATTTTCAAATTTTACTTTTGCAATGTGTTAGTCATGCAACATGTAGCACCACAAATGGCAGAATTTTCCCGCCATTGAAAAGCATTTTCTCCACTTCATCATCACAAAATTACTTATACCAATGCAGTGTTCATTTTTAAACCCTGTGCTTGTATTGGGAGTATGGAACACTTGTGAGCATGGGTGGACCTTGATTGTAATTATGATGGCTGATTCAAGAAGCCCAGAGTGGTGCTAAATTAGTCCATTTGTGTAACATAATTCAGTGTCTGGTTTAGCAAATTGACAAAATAAATTATTTTGACCTTCTTCAGTTCTACCTCTGTTCCCCCTCTAGCCGATACCGCTCCTCAAGGGAGGGATGAACCACTCCATCACCATGTCTCAGGAGCAGGTGGCAAGCCTGCTTGCCAACGCCTTCTTCTGCAGCTTCCCCCGACGCAACTCCAGGAAAACTGAGTACTTAAATTACCCAGACATCAACTTCTTCAGGTACTGCATCTTTGTTAAGTTACATAACATAATTTAGAAGTAAATTGCTCACAGTGAAGAGACAACTAGTGTTATTTCCATGAGGGGGCAGTACTGTATATGCTTTCCTCACGAGTCATTTTACCATAATCTGCTCCCTGGGCATTTATTCAGCCAATTTACATGCAGTTTGCAGGCACAGAGGGTTTTACAACTGGCCATAAATGATAACTGTATTGCATAGACAGAAATGATATTGATCAGTCGGACTTCCTCAATTACACCATGCTCTGAGATGAATAGGCTAATCCAGAATACAAACATAGAGCACTGTTTAAAGCCACTATGAGCTTTCTCATTGTGTAATTACATTTTAGAGCACAGTGCAGAAATTCCTTAAGCCTGCTGTACCTACCTGAATGAGCCTGAGATTAGCTTTAAATATATTTTTTTGAAACACTGCATTAATTTATGATTATTAACCACAGCTGTGTATTCTGTCTCTATGTCACAGTGATTACTTCTATGTATTGCACGTAGCTTATTGAGAAAAGGGCAAAGGTCTCAGGGAAACTTCATTGCACCTGTCTTTTTTATTTGTATGTTTTCTTTTTGAAAGGAGACTGAGTTTCCAAAGTGTCACCTGAATAGCAATAAGGGTGCAAATGGGGTGAAGTAAACATAGAAGAAAGGCTTAGGATTCAAAAGCATACATTTTGATTCCACTCCCATTGTCCATTTATCATAAAGCAAATTGATTTTCTTTGGAACAAGCAGTTAATTTAACTCTGATCTGCCCATTTAGCAGCCGTGCCTCTTCACGGTTTTTACCTCTCCTGGATATTTCACATTGATTTATTGAACCTTGTGGATCGGGACACTACTGTTGGTCATTCTGTCTCACTCTAGTAGCTGACAGATTTACCTATACTGTACATGACTATGGATCATTTATCATTCCATCTTTTCTATTTGTGCGAGAGTGATCAGTTCCTCTGATATGATTATGAAAGATGTTCCCAGCCAAACCTTTTTTCTCCAAAAGGATCATTTATGATAAATGAGAAGGTCAGCAAGACTTTTTTTCTCCATAAAGCTTTTAATGCACAGATCATTGGGCTGGTGTGATGCCGAAGCAGGCCTCTTGGTAATTCCTTAAAGGCAGCGGGATCAGTGCTCTTTTCTTTGACTGATCAGTGCTCAGTAGCGTCCCCCATCTCTGTCGGCATCACGGTGTAATTACCTAAATGGAGGAGGGTATTAGATTAACATTGACTCAGATGGCTGCTTCGATAACAGAGAGGGCCATTGGCTGTTTTGCGGATGACCATGACAGCGGTTTTTACTATCAGTATTTCATGCACATATGGATTTTTCTGTGACTGAAAAGCAAAGCAGTGTTGTAATTTCAACATCTCTGAAAAGCGTCCTAAATCAACAAATTTGGCGTGTGTCAGCTGTTAAATGCTTCGGAATATTGTGTTTCCATTTTCTTATTGGGTTTGGCACAGAGCCAAGCTCTCCTTTCATCTTTTAGGGTACTTAGAGGAAATACAACCACAGCATTTTATGAGCAGACATTCTTTTATCTTAATGCAAATTTATAAACTGCTGTTCATTTGTAGCTTTGTAGGGTCATTATTCTGTTTTGCCTAAAAGTTTTTGAAAGTTTGGTCTGTTTTGGTTAGCTAGTTTTTATTCTTTTAGCTATTAATTTCACTGTGATGAGCATTTAAGTCAAAGTTACATATCAGTTGGTTGTTTATTTATTTATTTATTTATTTTAGAAATAATTTCTTGCTCTGGTGGAGGACACTTATTTCTCATACATGGAGATGTTGCTTATAGCCCTTTTTGTGTTACATCATGACTCTCTGCTCTCCTGTGGTGGATATATTGGTGTTATATAATTATCTATTAATGCTCCGTTCCCCAAAGACCATATTGTGCTCCATTACTAAAAGCCTGCGCTCACCAGTGGCTAGCTCATGTCAAAGACAGACTGCCCTCAGGACTACATGACGCAAGATTGTTTCTACCGGCCACACTGACAGAAAAGAGAAATGGAAGCAGGAGCTGACTTAGATGAATGAGTTTCCCTGCCCCTGAAGGGCTCTCAGTGCATCAAGCCATTGTCGTTATTTCATTTGGCTCACATGAAATTTCTCACTCATTGTTATGGCATGTGGGGCGGGCAGTGGATTTCTTTTGAGCTGGCTTGCAAGTGTGGTGGTGGTGGCCTTAATGCTGGGAGGGCATTCAAACACCCCCACTGCACCTCATTGCTACCAGTTTTTGTGTTTGTGTGTGTTTGTGTGTGCATGTTTTTCAGGGGGATTGACATTTTTCCTCCTGAGGACCCTGTTCCTTAAAAGGGACATAGGGCTTCTTAATGTATCCCTAAGGAGGGAGCCCTGTGTCCCTCCCTGTTCCTTTTTGTGTGAGTGCTGTGAAGTGGCACATGAGTGTGACTGTGATGGCAGGCCCGGGGCAACTCCATTGTTGTAACATCGGAGGAGCTCCTACATAATCGGGCAGTGACTGAAAGGGAGGCTGAGTGAGCGCTGAACTAATTCATGTCAAAAGTTAAAGCATGACTGAACTCACATGGCCAAAGTGGAGGCCCTGTGTCTCTACAGTACCGGCTATACAGAGTGTCGTTTTTTTCTTGCTCACGGCTGCAGTTTCTTGAATAAAAGAGGCGGTGGTTGGCTGTGATGTCACATCCAGCCGCTTGCTAAAAAAGTAATGTTTTTCATTGTGGGATCATATGTGGTCTAATACCAGCAAGAACTGAATCAAATATATCTTTTGCCTTTAGGCTGTTTGAGGGAGCTTCACCAAAGAAGATTGAGAAGCTCAAAACCCTGATGTGCTATTTCAAAAGTGTGACTGAGCAAAGTAGGTGCTGACATCAAATTAGAATTACATTGTAAAAGCTTTGGCCTTTTTAGTATTTATGCCTGCTCCCAGTCACAAAATAATGTTGAGATATTTTTTTCCCCCCTCTTTGCTTTTTAGGACCCACTGGACTTGTAACATTCACACGAAAAAGTTTGGACAGACCTCCAAATTGGAAGAGGTACAGCATTTTGACAATGTGATAAAGAGGATGTTGAGGATGTTCTATTATTTTTCTTGTCTCTGCAAAAGATAAGTGTCATCTTTCTTTTCCATTCATTTTCTTTTCTGTATTTCAGCTCACAGTCTCAGCTCACAAAACTCCACATTACATGTGAAGGGACCATTGAGGATGACGGTTATGGCATGCTTCAGGTAAGTTGTGAAAATACGGCAATAAAGAATGATGTTCAGTAGTAGAGAAGGAACATATTTGTGTATTTCAGTCACAGCAGATTGGTTGAGATGAACGTCACATTCCTTTGCTATAAGGAGCTGTTAGTTTGAGAGGTGCTGGCTACTCCTTCTTGTTTTTTCTGCGTGTTGTAGTCAGTGACTGAGCTACTAAATTCTGGAGTCTTTCACCCAGAATGCTTACTGCTGCTGAAAAGGCCTTTGAGGGAGCGGGTCACACGTCGGCGGGTGCGTGTGCTGGGACTGGGGTCGAGGCCCTTGAGCCTCCCTTGCTCCCTGCGTCGGCCGCGCTTCCTGTACACTGTCAGGACGGCCCACCCTCCCTTTCACCTTTTGTTTGCCTCCAGTTGCCACAAGCTGACAGCTGATGTGCACACATGACCAGCTCCAGGGCACGCCGCAGCTAGGATTGATGGACGCTCTGGTGAGGTGGGGGGCACTGACAGCCTGTCAAAGAAGACTTGAGAGGCAGGCCGACTGTCCCAGAGTTGAGTGGCCAGTTCGGGGGGATGTGCTATTAGACTGCCGCACGCCGCTTCCCAGGGTCTTGCCGGGATTGTGACGGGGTTGGCCCTGGCTTGTCGGTAGGCCAATGAGCCACAACTGTCAGTCCTTAAAGTGAAGGATTACACATTCCACATAGCTGCTTTCAGACCACAACAATCAATTCTCACATCTGTGTCTGAGCTAAAATGAGATACTCTTTTCATTCGAATGGAAAACAAATAAATTAGTGTCACCCACAGAAAAATACACAAAACCTGAAAGCACAAACAAGTAGTGAAGGATAATGTGGAAAATCAGTTAGTCGTCAATTTAGCAGCATGTCACTACTGGAAGATGTTCACTTTGAACCATAGGACTGTACTCTTGTTTTCATGTTTGCTACTGGCAGCAGCACTCGTAAGTGCTGCTCCTGGGGAGCGCTCATTCTGACATGGGGAGCAGATGTCTGAGTAGCACTAGCACCTCAGGCCACCGTCCCAATCAGCTTGTCAGAGGCTCTGTCAAAAATGGAGAAAAAGGGTTTAGACCCTTTCATGATTTGTTTTCTTCCTGTCGTCAAGTTTGTATGTTGCAATAAGTCAGAGTAAGAAAAAATGTGTTTTTTGTTGTGTCGCTTGCTTAGAGTCACTTGTTTACTTGTTGTTCTCCAAGAGTTGTCTAACGAGCTTGGAAAAAGTACACTTGAGTAAACAATTCAGCATGGTCTATGGATGTTATGGATGTGTAGCTACAGTAGAGAGTGAATGCTGTCTACAATACCATAGACCCACTTACAATAACCTACCCAGTGGATAACAGCAACCCCTTCCCTTGTAATAGTGTTCCATTGACTGACAGTCATCACTTATGATTTGCAGGTGGATTTTGCCAATCAATTTGTGGGAGGAGGTGTCATCGGTTCCGGTCTGGTTCAAGAGGAAATCCGCTTTCTGATCAACCCTGAGCTTATTGTTTCTCGCCTCTTCACCGAAGCCCTGGGCCATAAAGAATGTCTGATCATCACAGGTCTGTGATCAAAACTCATTCCTACACTGTTACCTTATAGTAGCCATAGAATTCACTTAATTTATTGCATTACCCACTAACTGTTCATGTATCAGTGCGCTGGTCACATCAGGTAAGTAATGCCTAGGTTCTTCTAAAACTTGACCTATAATTTGACAGAGGAAAGACAGAGGAGCATCTCAGTCAAACACAGCAGGGAGAACATGTTACAGACCCCTTCAATTTACCCCATCCTGGCATAGCAAGAGGCTAAAACCTTTGGTAGTCGCCCTGTTTACTATATCTGTCCCTGCCATGTTCTGTCCCTTTGATTGGCAACAGAGGAGAGCCCTATCAAGCATTTGGGAGTTTGAGATTGGGTGTTGTTGATTGCTCTGTTGGGTCTTTCTGTTGAGTAATTACTTTCCCCTGTACTTAAGGATGGAGTGGTTGCAATAAACAAAGTGGGGTCGGCCCAGTAACAGGAGCTCGACTTCAGGAATCACCCCAGGAGGCTGATGGCTCCTGTCTGTTTCTACCCTGTCTCTTTCAAGACAGACACTGCTCATTTTTCTGTTTAGACTCAGTTTTGGAAAGAAAGGGGACATAACAATAGGATAGCAATAGAAGTTTTCCTAATAGTATAATGCATACTGTTATAAGGACAATATAAGGAAATACATTAATTACATAATTAATTAAAATTGAAGAAGGTGAATGCAGTTGCCATTTTGCCACAAAAAATATTTTTTTGTTCATGCATTTTACAGTTGAAATAAACTGAATCAATGCATGATGCAAATAAATTGCATAACTGCATGCACACAGTCTGCTGACAGTGAAGAAAGCGACATATGGAATAGCTGAATTATCTCACATAATAATAATAATGATAAGCCAACAAAAACCAAAACTGATCTTTTGGATTTTGGATTCAATTCTGGATGGATTTTTTTATGCTTGCCGTGCACAATGTGTGTATCTGTAACTAGATTTAAAATAACATAATCCAACATCTACACACTTCCAAAGGAAAAATGTTTTCAGACTTTTTATACCAGTAGTTGGCTAGAAGTTTCGAAGTACTTAATTTTTTTGGTTTGTGAAACAACATGCTGTGTTCAAAGAGTTTTTTTGCAAATCTTGGAGTAGTTTATAGTCTACAAGCTCCAGGAATGTGAGAGTAAGGATCCAGGAATTATTATTTTTTAACTGTGAACAGAACTCTCCGTGCACAGCCAGTATTTGCTATCAGATGCAGATCAGTCGCAGGAACATCAACAATTAATCACCGCACACTGAAATAACTTTACTGTAATTCTATTAGGCATGAGCAATGCAGTTTGCCCGTTGCTTCCTCAAGTTCACTCAACAAAATTAAGTGGTCAGAAGTGTGAGAAATACATATTGGTCACATGAATAGTCATCACAGTTTTAAAGCATTTCAGCATTTTTGTAAAATGTGAATCATATTACAAGATCCATGACATTATTCCACAAATTTCCATTTTTCAAAATACAACATGAATAGTATAGGACAGAGTTACAAGAATTTCCCATGATTTAGACTTAACTAGAAAATTGGCTAACCAGCTACAACTGGATGGAAAAACAGGATGGGCTAAATTTCATGAGAAAGATAATGAGTCCTACCACTGTCCCTCTGCGTCACTAAACAGGAAGGTGAGTGTCAGGGGACACTCGTGGCTCGTCTCTCCATAAGGGCCCAATTTACCTATAGGGAGAGGTAGAAGCATTATTTTCATATCATATAAAATAACTCTAATCCTGTGTCTCATTAAGTCCATAAGGTTCAGTTGTGTTCAGTTCATAATGCAAAATGCCTCTCTTCTCAAGAGCTGATAAATCAAATTCCCCCCTTTTGGATTGGGTTGCACTGTTTCAATGCCAATAAATTTGAGGGAAGTAGCAGACCCATGATTTTTCTCTTTGTAGTGCCTAGCAAAAGCATGGTCCATGTTATAATTTGTAATGGCCGCCTTGTGCCTAATAATTCTCAGTTTCAGGTTTTCTTAGTTTGGCTGACATACATGAAGCCACATGGGCATTTCAAATGCCCATGTAAATGACATGCGTTGAGAGGCAGTTAATAAATTCCTTTATATTATATTTCTTTCCTATGTGGTGGTGATTAATTATCTTAGTGTTTGAACAGTATGCACATTTTCTGCATCTGTATTTTCCTTACACTTGTTGAGAAAGCCAATTAGCTTGTGTTGGTTCCTTATAGATGAAGCTGACAACTGTATCTTGAACATTTCTGCCTCTCTTGAGGTAATAACGAGGTCTGGAGGATGACAGATGATTTAAGTTTGGTCACAAGATTTTCCAGTGTTTGTTTATCATTTGTTTGACTTGCATAAATGCCAACAGTATTCAGATGCACAAGTTGTTCTGTTTTCAGTGTGTTTGGGAGGAGAACTGAATATTTTTCATTTTCATTTTCATTTACAGTAATGAAAAGTTCCAGAAAATTATTTATTTATTTATTTATTTTCACGACTGTAGAGCATCATGTCACAGCATTTCCTCTTTGAGGATTGCAAAAAGGAAAAGCCAGCAGTGAGTCTACATAATCAAACATCGTAGGTGATATGTGTAGAGAAAAACGATATTTGCCTGAAATGGTACAGGATTGCACTGTCTGAACACTGGTGTAACAGAGAGTGGTAGGACTCATTATTTATCTTTCTTATGAAATTTAGCCCATCCTGTTTTTTTTCCCATCCAGTTGTAGCTGGTTAGGTTCTATATGTAGGTGCTTAGTCATTTGTCTTATCAAGTCTAAATCATGGGAAATGATGTAATTCTGGTATCTGTGTTCTATTTTAGTCATGTTGTATTTGTAAATTTGTGAATGTCATAGGTTGTGTAATATGATTCACCTTTTTTATAAAAATGCTGAAAAGCTTTAAAACTGTGATGGCTAGTCATGTGACCAGTGTGTGTTTATCACGTCTGTTTCCACTTAATTTTGTTGCGCGAACTTGAGGATGCAATGAACAAAATGCTTTGTTCATGCCTGATAAAATTACGTTAAACTTGTTTTAGTGTGCGGTGAGCAATTTATGTCTTGATTGTTTTTTTTAACTGCCCACCACTGAAACACAAGAACAGAAAACGAAGCATCACGAGCGCCTCCCGCCCAATCAGCATTCATGCAGCCGTGTCACAGCACCTCTCGTTGGTGGAGTCACCTTCAGACTTCTCACCGGCCATCTCTCTCTCCTCCACATGCACCACTTAACTTTATTACTGCGGCCTAGAATTAATTATAGTGGGAAGACCTGCCCAAGACCTGCTCCACTAATGGACTCCTCCATTCCATCATCTTTATTAAACCCCGCCTGTATTTTTTGTGCCCCCTGTTTTAAAAGTCCAGCCGCTGGTAAATCATATTCCTCTGTGATACATTTTGGCATACAGTAGAGAGGCTAATGGATCTTACCTCTGCAGTGAAATTTGCAAAAGTGCCTTGGCTTAATTGAATTTCCCTTGATTGCTACATCTCTGGCTGCCATCGGGACGGTCAAAACTATAAATAGGATCACGAGGAAAGCAGATGATTCACTGATGGCAATCCTGACCAGGAAATGTGACGCAAGCAGGAGATAGTGGCCTGAAGATCGAACCTGCTACTCTGCATAAAATCCTGATTCAAGGGGTTGGATGGCACTCCTGTATCTTTGCAGTTCTCAAATAGCCAAAATAAAAAAAAATGTCAGATATAAATAGTAGATTTTATTTTTGATTTTTAAATTTTATTTGATTTTTGATAGTATCTTTATTGCAGACGACCATGAGTGCTATTGTTTGAGTGGGGAAGCAGGATTTTGTGGTTTTATGGTTTATTGACATGCAGGCCTCGACAATAAGACCTCGTGGGAAATCTCCTCCACTTGCCCAGTTTTGCCTTGAGATGACAATGAGATGCGCCTCTGACCTTCTCTTTCTGTAGTCACTCTTAATCCACAAGCATGGGTCTTTGTAATCTGACATATTTACACATGAATAGAGCAGCCTTTGAGAGCAATGTGGATTATGTTTTGTAAATTTTTATGCAACCTATTTTTTTTTTTTTTTAATTAAGAATAGGTTGTATAAATGTCCACCCATTACAAAAAATAATGGTTTTGGGCTGCATAAAAATTTATAAACAAAATTAAAATTGTTCGTCAAGGTTGCCCCTTTCATGTGCAAATATATCTGAGCATAAAGTTTTGTATCAGCCACTGAAGGAAGAACCAGAGGTCTTCTTGTGAAGGTTAGGCGTCTGCATCAAGATCAGCCTCATGGACCGGGAGTGTATTAACTTGCTCTTGACCTGTGTCTGTGTTTTGTTTGCTATAAATAGTGTACGAGGCATAAGGGCTGCAAGTTGAGTATAGACACAAATGTTCCTGGAGCTACTGAATGGGTGCATATTATGGGATGCCTGCGTACTGCCAGCTGACGGAGTACTGCCAGCTTTTCCATCGCTGGAGCCCCTCCAGCTCCTCGCGTGGTGTATACACTGTCCAAGGACCATCCACCGAGCTTTTAGTGGCCAGGCACTCTCCTCTAGTGTTTTATTGCACACGTTTTATAAATGGATTAAGCCTGGGCTTTTAAAATCCATTAAGTTGAGAGGGAATTTGGCTATTTAGCATTAAACTGAAGGAATTCCTAAGATTTGTCTAAACTGGAACAAAGAGATCATAGATTCAATTCTCTGTCTGTCTGTCAACCTATCTACTTATCTATCTATCTGCCTATCTGTCTATCTCTCTGTCTGTCTGTCTTTCTGTCTGTCTATTGCTTATTCTGCTTTACTAGAATGGGTTCTTCAGTGATAGGGAGTGATTGCACCAGTTACCAAAAGAAAAAAAAAATCAGTAGCGAGTTGATTATTAGTGACGCGTGTGTCGAGTGTGCTCTAGAGATTCCCTCCCAGTGGAGAGTATCTCCTTACACGCACTGACCAAGGCCCCGCTACTAATCAGCTCATTTATTTAGCCAGCAGCGTGAAGACTCTCGACCAGCGGTCTCAACAGCCAGGTACTAATGAGCACTAATGAAAGAGAAGTTAATTTGTGGCCTCATTTGTTTGACTGTGCTGTTGTCATCTGCCCCCCCTTCCCCCTCCCCCCTCTCTTTTTACGAGTGTTGAGTGTTCCCCTGTGGGTTGGCGCTCGTTCACTGCCTCTCACATCTTTTCAAGGAGGGTAATAACTTGACCTTCCTCTTGTCAGGAGACAGCTGTTTTGTGTCATCAGCTCGCATCAGATACAATTACCGCCAAGGCACCCTGCAAACTTTTTGCAATTATGTTCCTAATTTGTCACTTTTCATTGTCCATTTCTGTCCAAAGTGTTCTTCAAAACTTGAACCTTTCAGAACCTGAAAATGATTCCTGTTGTGATTGATTGATTGTGATAATCAGATAGCTTGAGCGCATCTTAAAGATTCAAATGAAACAGTTTTGGTTGTTGTCAGTTAATCATCTTGCTTATTTATACACCCCATATGGTAAATAGGTGGTTGGTTTGTCTGTGGACTTTCAGATGAAAAGTCATTTTCCAACACAAAAATAGAACACAATTTATCCTTTAATTTTTATATGCCAGATTCAGTCCTTAGATTCAAGGTTAATATGTTATCTGTGTTTTCACTGATGTGTGTCTCATATCTTTGCATGTGATAACCAGGTACACAGCAGTACAGTTCATACACTGGCTACGCACAAAGTTACAAATGGGGTGGCAGCCACCAGGACTCAACTCCCAGGTATTTACCGCTGTTGACCGCCATTCACCACTGACGTTTTGCTTTTCCCCCCTGAAATCCTTTGACTTTTCTGTTGTGGGAGAAATGGCAAGTCATATGCCACACAAAACCAAAAATATGCAAGTTTCTGTTCCAGCTGAAGATGGTGCTGGCTAATTTAGCGGAATAGTTCCTCCTTTCTGGTTGACATTGTGTTAGTCACAAAGCAACTGGCTTTTGAAAGCATCTTGCATGCATAATTTAATAATCAGTTAGGAGGAGAAGGACTAGACTAGATGATCTGATTTTGGAGCACCTGGCTACATAAGTTTGTATATTAATAAGGAAAATGCTTTTTTTTGTTTTTTTTGTTTTTTTTTTTCTTTTTTTTTAAAATTAAAACTACACCTAACCCATTAATGCTTTACGATATGAGGTTCTTAGAACACCACTATGTTTTATATGAAAACATGCTGGTCTTCCTTTTTATTCATTTCAGAGATGGCTGGCAGAGAAAATGCACAGAGATTGTGGCCATTGACGCGCTGCAGTTCAGGAGTTTTCTCGAACAGTTTCACCCAGCCAGAATCAACCGAGAGCTCAACAAGGTTGCTCCTTTTTCTTTTTTCTTTCCATTCTGTGTTTCTTGCTGGCTTCGTTACGCTCTCTTCTCTTTGTCTTCAGTTTGTTTCTCCTTTCTCTGTGTTTCACTGCATGTTGTTGTTAGAGAAAATGTGCTGGTGGTAGCCTGTGCCTTTTCTTCTGTTGGTTAGCACTGATTTGGATAAAAACATAAGCAAACTAAGAAAATGGAATATCAGGTCATTGCAAAAAACATTTTAGTTATTGTATGGTTATCGCTGCTTTAAATGTAATTTATAAGGCACTGCAGACGTAAATATGAGCGTTTCATATTATTTATGCCAGGGAAAGTGTGGGGGCAGTCTAGTCTACCGCTGGTCTTTGATGTTGCACTTTGATCTTCCATAGTCCTGTCGTGGAATAAAATCTTATGGTTTTGTGAAAACTGAAAAAATGGCATGTCAGTTTATATTAGACTTGCACAGATGTAATGGTTTTAGTGTGTGGCCATTTGGCTGATAATCAGGAAACAGACAATTAGGAGCAGATCTGAAATCGACTGTTTACTGTTCTTGGGGTAAATATTTAATATATGCTCTCGTCCTTATTATGCTGTGCAAATTGATGGATTATAAGATTTATTGTGAATTACGATAATTTTCTAGTCATTCCGCTATAACGCTAAGCCAACTTGTGTTTTAATGTAGTAGTTTATCACTGACTTTAAAGTCATTGCTGCTATCAACACTACCCAACATATCTATTAGATGGGAATATTTCTGGATCAACAACATTCCTCCCAGGCAGAGATGGATATTGGAAATAGAAAATCAAGATGTTGATGTTGTCAAGTCTGCCCTCAGAAAGCATGGAGGAGTTTGACAGCTCTGACAGGAGTGTGAAGAATGCACCAACATGGAGATCAATCCTGTTTTGACGATTGTTCAGCTAACTGTCACATCTGCCCTTTCACAGGCAGAATTTATGACTGGTCAGAGGGAGGATGGATACTAACAGTTCATTTTCACTATGCGCTTCATTTCCTAGGCAAAAATTAATGTCCAGCACCTCTTCAGATCCTCCATTCCATTTCTCTTACCTCTATAGGTGTTTTTTGTGACAACATGCAGCCCTCTGATATGTTTTTGTGTCAGAATTGTTCATTGCAATACTTTAAATTGGTTATAGGCAATTATTAATATGTAAAACCAACACTGATTAAACATCAGCAGCAATGAAACCAAGCTGGTAGGTGCAAAGTTGCCAAATGAGATGATGTTAAAAATGTATGTTTGGCCAGGCCAACCGGATCTCGCAAACCTTTTATGTGCGCACGCATTGAATAATGTGTCAAGCGCTGGCCTGAAGGCATATGGAATTACTTTGTTGCACTGTGTATTCCATTTGGGTGTGATTGTGTGGGGACGTGGGCCTCGTTATTATGAAACGTACCAGTGATCTGGAACAGTGCGGTGATCCCAAGACCCAAGGCACATCAGAGCCGCTTCCGGCTTTACATCCCAAATGAGAGATCATTCCCCACTTACCGGTGTTCAGTCCTGCCACGTGAGGCTGACAGCTTGACACTATATCACCCCCTGATACCCTGGTATATTGTAAGTTTTAATGATGGGGGGCTTAGTGTCCTTTCTTTTGTGAGACTGTGATACAGACAAAATTAAATTTGATATATTTTTTTTATTAACAGTCATTAGTAATGTTAATATGATTGCTGAGCAGGTGGAGGTCTAATAAGCTTAGAAAATTCCCTTTACGGTAACGCAGACTTTAAAACCAAGAAAAGCCCTAGTATAGATGTCTTGTTATTAGAAATGTCTGCAGCTGAGCATTTCTCTCCCACAGGAAATTGTTTTTGTTGTGTTTCTTTTAAATTTGCTTCTTTCAATCCCCCCTCTCTCTGACTTTATTCAGGCCTACTGTGGCTTCGCTCGCCCTGGGGAAAGAAGCCAAAACCTCTCGGCGGTGGCCACAGGGAACTGGGGATGTGGGGTTTTCGGAGGTGACACCCGTCTTAAAGGTAACGCGAAGGTGACGAGAGCCTCATTGGGGCTCGTGGAGGAATTCACTGACTCTTGCTTTGGCGCTGTAGCCTAAGCTGACTCCGCTGCCTGATATAACAGATATCTGATATTCAGATTGAAAGCCTCCATCAGATCAGTGTGGCCATCCATTAGTCTTCTGAGAACACACTCATTTACTTAAGGCCTATTCGTCTGCCTTCCTTTTATTGATCAACTGACAAAGTTAATATTTTTCATTAATAGTGAAATTGATCGCCTGCCTGCTCCATCAGTTCTTTACAGGGCTCAGTCTGAGCCTTGTATCACTGTCAATGAGCAGGGAGGTTCAGGAGAGTTTACGCTCGCCGTCCGCACTGGGAGCTTATAATCCTCTGTTTCCCTCCGCACACTGTTGTCACATTCTACCTGACACGGAGCCACAGCGCTTGTATACCATACACACATCCATGCATATTTGTTAATTAGCAGTAGCAAGTTCCAGCTCTCCATTGGCAGAGTCACCCACTGTCTGCTTAATGACATACCTCCAGGGAAGAGGCTCCTCATGCAAATGCTGTTCCCCCTCTGTTTACCTTGTACAGCCTCACCCAGCCACCTATTTTTAATTGTCAGAGATTTTTTTTTAGAGAGAGTTGATGATACAAAGCAGGAGAGAACTTGCCGAAGTGTAGATTTATCCAGCTTAGCCCCCGCATGCAGATGTTTATTCACTGTTGCTCGTTAACGTGCCACTGTCCCAGCCTTCATTAATCAGCAGACTTATTTCCAACCTCTTTAAATATTCACAACTCTCCGGGGCCAGGCCTAGCCTCTCTTTGTAAGTCAGGGACTAATCCAGAGTTCTCAGCAGGGGTGAGACCTATCCCCTGGATTATTTACCTTTTACAAGCCACTGAGACCAGTGTCACTCAAATTTAATGTTAACATGGGCTACTCTTCACAATTTTATTCTCCCTAAAGTGTTTTTTTTTTCTTTCATCTTTGCTCCATTTTTACAAGCTGCAATATATAAACAGACATGAAAAGAGAGACAGACAGGATGTTTTAAAAATTGGGTGTCACTTAAATAGCATTATTTGCTTTTTTTCCATAATGACATTATTTTACATGTAGTTTATTTCCTGTGTTGATGAATATGAAGATTTGTGTTGAGAGAGTCCCCCTGCTGTATGGAAACAGACTTTGCACAACTCTCTGGAGAGGTTTCACAACACTTCTCTTCCTCCAGCTCTGCTCCAGATGCTGGCAGCTGCTGAGGCGGGCCGAGATGTGGCCTATTTCACCTTTGGTGACAGCCAGCTCATGACAGACGTCCACAACATGCATGCTTTCCTCACTGCCAGGAACATCAGTGTCGGTGAGGCAAACAGCTTCTCTGTCCGCTCAAAGTTGTGCTTCCTGTTTATATGAAACTGTACGTGCAGTTTTGTTTTTTTCTCTAGCAGTATCACTACGCAAAGTATGTGATACTATGATTTGATTGCATGCTTAATTATGGTTTCTGCCAGGGTTAATAAAGCTTTTTTCCACTGCTGTATTAGTTTGCCATACAGAATGGCCACCTTTCACGATCTCCTTGTCTCCTTCACAGGGGAGGTGTACGATCTCCTGGGGCAGTACTACAGCTCGGTGTGTAAAAGCTGCCTCAGTCGGCGCCCTGACGTCAGCCTCTACTCCTTCATCTACCAACAGGTCAGCTCCTCCTTGGCGCCCGATGCCTCCGACAGCGGCGCGGCCAGACAGCACGTCCCCACAGACGGCCGTTAAGGTCAGGTGGCCGATGAGTCACCGTGCCTTACCTTCCCAAAACAAAACAGATGTCCAACTTAAACACTCTCCGTCTACCTTTGGCTCTTATGTTTTTTTTATTTGGAGATTTTTTTTTTTGTCAGACGAACTTTTAATTAACAATGGTGGATGTGCCAAATGCCATCTCCTGTACTCAGAGCCCCAAATGAAAAGCTATAAAGCATGCAGATCCTTTAGAGGAACAACTGAAGTGCAGTAGGTGATTAGCTCTGCCCCTGTCTGGCACTGCAGTAGAAGTTTGTGTTTGTTTTCCGCGGCTGGTAATACTCCGATGGATTGAGTCTCGATATGACACAATTGTGATTTTAATGGTGAAGCAAAGGTTGCCATCCATCTTCTAGGTTTGTCATGTTGCCTTTTTTTTTTTTTTTTTTTTTTTTTTTACACCCACACATATCCAGCCTAATTGAATTGGCTGTCAGAAATCAAGTTAAAGGAAAAGAATAACAAGAATAGGCTTTAGAAAGCTTGGAGCAGTCTCAGGAAAGGGGTTTGATTTAAAGAGCACTCGGGCTCTTAGGGAAACGGTCCGTAACACTCAATTGTATTGAAACCTAATGTGTATTGGCAGTAATGTTTTAGCTCAAATCATAGCTCCATGCCCTGCACAGTCATTAGTTCTGCTGTATGTATCACAATCTGGCCATTAACTCAATCACCCTTCAAAATGTTGATTTAATTTGGATCACTTGTGTTTCTATAATTTTCAGTTAACAGATGTTTGAAAACGTGCTCCTTGCTGTATGCTTCTGTTTGAATGCAAATTGAGAATTTTGCTGATAGATTAATTTGTTTTGCAAACAACAGACTGAATAAAATGTATTGAGTTTTGCACAAATATAATTTCCTGGTTTGTAATATTTTTACATAACTCATAACTTGGGTCTTTTTTTTAATCCAGTCATTTCTCTCAGTCACAGTATGAATGAAACCAAATGCCATGAATACATCTCTGAACAATCTGAATGAAGGCTTCTGCTCCCATGGATGTCACAGGCTAACTGAGTCTCTATACAGCCTTGCCATTTCACTTTCTTTTCCTATTGCTTCGCCATTTCACTCGGGGTTTAATAAGGTCATACCTTTTATATAAACTGTACATGACACCTCATTAAGTAAAGAGTAGATCAGAGAAAATCCAGTCACAGGCGAGAGGCAGGCACTAGGGCTCCTATGTGATTTCTCTGCCTGCTGGACAAGTCTCATCTTCATTTGCATTGAGAGAAAGCCATTTAGCGACACATATTAAGTTGACAGACTCTTGGGTAATGTGAGGTCATATACGTAAGCAATGACAAGCACAATACACCCTGCTCACAATATATGCGGCTGGTTCCATAATATCGAAAATTTAATTAAAGCGTAAACTAAGTTACCCTGTAAAAAAAAAAAAAAACTCTAATTTTACGCTTGTTTTTGGCTTGATTTTAAAACAATACGAGGGGGATCATGTGATTTAGGATTTTTTTTTAACCTTCTGTGACTCCTGTCATATCAGTTTATAGGCACATTCATCAGCTCAGTGATGCATATTGTGATTTTATCTTATTGTGTAAAAATATAGCCACACGCCTAATGAGGTGAGTGTGAGTTTACAAATTGTGCTGGCAGGAGTCTACCAGTTAAATGTCCCAATTATTTTTCTCCCCGGTAGGTGCAGCATTGAATGGATTCCAGGGATTGTGTAAGTGAATGAATGTGGTGTAGGAGTCTCTTCAGCCTGCTCGGTGCTGTCTGCCTTCATAGAATCAGGACCTGAAGTAGGGGGTCTCTCTTTGTAGCCCGCTGATTTCAAAAAGTCCTTTGGTGGCATCTCTCCTGAGGGGATCCACCATAAATTCACCGGGGTATCCTACTGGATTGATCTCTATGCACTGAGCCCCATGTGTGGTTGACCTTTTGGCTACCATCTGTCACAAAAAAAACATAAACACAGTGTTCATTCATTTAGATCCAAGATCAAACTTGGTGAAATGGCTGTGCTCCAGTTTGGAGATTGGAATGAATTTTTGTAAGGTTGCTGAGTAATGCAGTTTGGAGATTAAATGTATTTCCAAGCTCATTGCAAAGAGAGCAAGGGGGAGTAATAATGAATTGCCAAAATGTTTTTTTTATTTTGCATTTTATCTTGTACATCACACCAGGGAACTCAGGGAAAAATCTATAATTTACAGTTTGAAATATTGTTTAAAGGATACCATTTTTCTCATAACTCTCCAACAGATCACATACACTGTCAGCTGCAAAGTCCTCGTGCCGTTCCCACACATTTCTGTGACTTGCTTACAGTTCATCGGTAGTTTTTTTTTTTTTTTCTTTTTTTTTCTTTTCCCCAAAGTGGTGAATGTTGTTAAAGAAAGTCTAGCAGTCAGCTCTCCAGAGCCGGAGTTGCACCGGTGAGCGGGAAACAGGGAAAAAGGAGATCAGACAACCTTAAACTAGCACAGTGTACAGCATTTTGGGCTTGCATGAGCAGCTACATACATGCTACGATACACAATGTCCTCTTTAATGTTGCCCTGTATATACATGCCAATTTTTCTTAGTGGTTAGGCTTTTGCATTAATCATCCGTGGACCCCGGAGAACACCGTAAAGATCATGAAACAGCTTATCAGTAGATTCTCTTTGAAGTCACAACGACTTAGCCTTATAATTCTTTCTCTTTTGCTATATTATTATCCCAAAAGGTCATTTCTGATATCGCAGGGTACTGTATTATGAATGGGCAGGCCTGTTTAAATTCATTATGAGCTATTTACTTAATATTTGCACATTATTTTTGATCATTAATGGTAAGTCCCTGCTGTATTCAGAGGAGTTATGCAAGGTTCTTTTGGCCGCAGATTAAAGGAATTATCAGCTGAATTTTGATATGTTTGATGAAACCCGGAGAGCTGTGGCTTACATTTGTTTGAGATGAAAACATATGCAAAAATAGGATTTGTCGCCATGAGCCCTGTTTTGCACTTCTAATTATTCATACGTTGTCCTCCGTGTGAGAGAAATGTTATTGTGTGAAAAATCTGGATGTCATATGTACTCTTGTGGCATTGGGGCACTTGTGGGATAGAGCAAAGAAACAAACAATTGTACAAGACTCGCTCCTGGTAGAGTTACAGATGATTAATACTGTTTTACAGTCTATTGGCAGTAGGGATGGTCAATATTTAAACATTAACATTTATAACATCAAGGGAGACAGAACCTAAATACAAACATGTATTTAGGTTTGGTTCACCAACAAAATATGTATCATATACAGTGGGGAATGAATGTGTGCCTGCATGTATTTTTTTTTTTTTTTTTCTTTTTCATCCTCCAGCTTAACTGCCCTATCGGCCTCATTTTTTGGCCAACTTCAAAGAATTTTTTTTCAAGCATATATGCTGACCAGATACCGACATTAACATGTTCAAAAAGAAGTTTTCGACTTCAAAGACATCAGTGTAATGTCCAGGTGAACGTGTTCCTTGCCGGCTCTAATTAATCTGCAGTTTTCAAGGGGATTTATTAAGAAATGGTGTTTTGGCAAGTCGCCCAGCTCAAGTTCATCTTGTTTCAGTACCAAGCTTATTGGAGCAAAACGCAGTAAGCCAGCTTAAACAGCTCTTCTCAGTGTTTTCGGTGCAAGTGTGCACTTTGGGCAGGCATAAATGCACAGGACGTTGAATTGCTGATTGTTAATGTCACCTCATGAAGATCATGTATGTGCTCGTCTAGTTGCACACAAGCAAAATCAGACTGCAGGAGTTTCTTAATTGTCTGTGAATCACTGAGATAAAAGATAGTATTCTCTTCAACAACACCCAGATGTTGTCTCCCAACCACCTTTTCATGTCCTAAGACATTAAGCAATATATTAAAGAGTCACTGAATTGCCCATTTTTTAAAATCACAGTCTTTCTCAGCAGACAGAATAGCTGCCATTTAGTGTTGTAGACATTCAAACCTTGCTCTTCTGTGAAAATCAGTTTGTGCCATCATACATAATGAATTTTGGATCAGTGATGTCCTTAGCTCATGGAGCCATAGCTGTGAGCACGTTTGAACTCGGCGTGACCTAAATGTTTCACCACTTCCTCTGTGTCCTGTGTGGTGCCTCAGCAGTGGCATAGCTGCTGCCGTTTGATGGTAATTGGTCTCTCCTCTGGCTCTTCTCATGCTGAGATGGTTCCTAGTCCAAAGGCAGTTCCTTCTCAGCCACTAAAACCTGCTTGCATTGTACTTTATTTTGGTTTAAATAGCCTGTGGTCAAAAATACTCTTAAATATTGGTCGCACTAGAGAAGGCAGAGGAGGTGAAGAAATCCGAGGCGACAGCAATTCTTTATTAGTGACAGCCCTCTATGGCCATTTTTAGTTCAGATGTTTCCCCTCGCAATTGATCCAAAAAAAAAAAATCCATTTTTATGTGATAGCTGTACCTTTTAACCAAACTGACTGCTCGCTCCATAAGGTCAAGGATTGAGTGAGTGAAGCGTTTTTTTCTTCCTGGTGTTGATATTAGATTGCCTATCTATCACCGGAGCGTCATGTGATTGATACTCAGCTGGAATGAAAGATGGAGCAAGGCAATATTTCTTAACCATTGGAAGGCTTTGCCACTTTAACACACCCAACATGTACTCTATGAAGAATAGCACTATCACCGCAAACACACCACCCTATGCTGGCTACTGTAAATGTGAGGCTCTTTGCTTGCAGTGGAAGGAGCCATTCAGGGATACAGGGATGGAAATTTTTCTGAGATGTGCAATGTCTAATGTCTGGAGTCTGATTTTTTTTTTTTTTTTTACAGCATAAAACAACGGAAAAAACTGCTGGGTAGGCAGTCTATTTGGCATGCGGGTCCATAATTACCTCAAGTGGTGTATGTTAACAGTAGTGTGTTGCCACAAAGGTTGTCCACATGTCTATTTGCTGACCACTTAAAATTGTGGAAAGTGGTCATTAGCGTTTGTTGGCTCACTGATTACCTTTTACCATGTATCAGGTTTCTAGATGTCACATTTAAGTGGCCAAATGCACCGTGAAGGAACTATTAATTTTCCAGTATATGACCGAATCGGTTTGCTTTCCTGAGTTTATCTGTTTTGAACTGAAGACGCCTCCTCAGGCCTTTAATTGCACACTTGTTGCTCCTTCCACCCATGAGGTAGATAACACCATCTGTTCCATGTCCACACAAGGCCAATCATAATTTCAAAAAGAGAAAAATATATTCTCTTCCCTGGCAAAGATTTCAAAGTGCCACAGGAAGCTTATAGAGACATATGAACCATCATTTTTTTCATTTAAAGATATGGATTACCGTTTTCACATGTAAAATGTTGGGCTCATGATTGCAAAGGGCCACGTGCAAGAATAAAGTGCGCAGACGCTTGACTTTATCTTGATGATCTTTGCGGTACTTTGGCCATGTTACCACATCAGACAGATGTGTCTCTCTGGGTTTCAAAGCTGCCAGTGGCAGATGTTTCCTGCACATTTCAAAGGAGACATTTTGCAGGCTTTTGGCCTTGATCATTTTTAGGATATGATTAGATTCCAACACATGGCATGGCTTGTTGATTGGGGAAAAACAAAGTACAGTAAATAAGTTTTCAGTGCATTTTTATTTATTTTCTTTGCTTATTTTCCGGACATATTTGGAGAAAGGGAACCTCAACCCGGCACTTTTCTTAATGTCTAGAAGTGCTCGGTGTGTTGTGGGCTGCCTCTATGTGACAAAGCACTGGACTGTGGGGAATAGAAGGAGAACAGAGCGACTGAGCCAAGTGCCTGTCACGTGTTGCAGGTTGACTGTATGTGTGTGCGCGTTTGTCCATAGAGGAAGGAGCTGTCTGAGTGTGCCATGAGTGCTTATCAGAGTAGTCTTGGCAGAGTAAACCTCAAGGCTCTCCCATGCACAGAGCTTGTTATGGAGCTGTCACTGCTAGGGGCAGCACGTGAGGCAGCGGTCCCTCTATGCAGCTCCTTTCTTGGAAGTGTAGGGGTCGGAGGTGGGGAGAGTAGGGGGGGTAAGACAATGGCCCACGCACAGGGATGCTGTTAAGAACTCTGTATATGTACATGCTTGACTGTAATTTCACAGGTAAAGCACCTAAGAATCAAGCTGCTTGAGATTCCCTGTTTCTCTATGATGAAATCATGATAACAGTGTTTTGAATGCAGGCTTTTGAAGACTCGATCTGCCACCAAGCCCACACGGTGAGTTCAGCTTTTCCTGGTTAAACCCCCCCACCCCACCCCCCACGCCCAGGGCCTCCCTACAGAATTTTAATTGGATTTCTTCTGTGAAAGCCCTCTGGTCCTAACAGAAACATCCCTTTTAATCAAAACATAAATGAGACATGTAAATATGAGTGCAACTATCCTTTAAACTCTGGGGGATTCGTGACTTCTAATTGAGATGAGAAGTGTGCAGATACATCCTTTTATCTTTGCACTCTACTTAACATCTCATTCATGTTCAAGGACTTAATTTGAGATCATAATGATATCTGGTGATGCGACATCGAAGAACAAAACTGGTTAGGTGCTTGGGATGGTGAAAAATTGATACAATTCATAATATTTTACATGATCATGTATTGATAAGTTGATGGAAGAGTGCAAAATATATAGAGAAATTGAAATGAATCATCAACTAATCATACTTAAGCAAATGATGAACATTTCAGGAAACTAGAAGGACTTACATTTCATTTGTTTTTGGCTTGTTTCAAAAGAGCTTATTAAGAGCGTTCTCATAATTGATATTAATTTGTTGCTTTAGCCTTGCCTTTTTTGTTGACTGTGGAAGCAAAAATCTGCTGTTGTGGTTATTTCATTTGACCTAGTCTAACATGCGCCAAAAGCAGCAGTGAGCTTTTGTCAGCAGTTACTTCCTTTGTGCCAGTTTGGAGGCTAAAAATGCGATATCGTCTGTCTCTCTGCTGGATACTTGTAAAATCCAGAGACAAAGCCTATTTGTTGTGCCAATCGGAGCTGTCTCGTGGGCTAGTTTCGCTGACAAGTTTGCTTTGAGGGGCTATAAAGCGACACCACAGTCATCCCTCAGGGCTGTCCCATATTCCATATAAACTAGTGGCTAAAGTGACAGGCTTATTTACACCAGGGCACGTGTACCCTAGATGATACTATCGCTCCAGTGCCAAACACCATTGGTGCACGAACATATCTCAGTGACAAACTGTTAGGAGGGAAAGAGAGAGAGTGAAGGGGAGTCTGAGAGAATACCAATATCAATTCACCAGTCATTTAGTTTGTCTACACTTCCTTTACGGATAGGCGGTTTAGACCTTTTTACCTCCCGCTGTTCAATTACCCAAGCCTCCATAAAAACCTGAACTTCTGTCCCTGGGGAGGGATATTCATGTGCTGCTCATAGCAATAAGACGTGATTTAGGATGAGCCCCTCCACTGTGATGGAGGCTCACTGGAGAGATCCTCTCTGTCACCAGCCATTACAGTCCCCAGCCGCCCATTAAAGACGGACACATTACTTTAACAGCTCCGTCTTGCTACCCTCTGCTCCTCCTTCATCTACCTTCATAGCCCCCTGGAAGTAAATAAGCATAAATGAGCTCAAAAAAGTACAGATTGCACTTGAACCAAAGCTGTGAAAAGCGCCCGGGTTGCTTCATTTCTGCGTGGCCCATTAAGTTTCTAATGCCTCTGATCATATTTCTCATAACACCTCTGCACGGTAGCGTTAAGTTTATTTCAGCGGGAACTCCCTTGTGAACTATGCTGCACAATGTGTGCATTTGATCATCATCTCTGCTGTGTGCAGTTCCCTGTGGTGGTGTTTGTATTTCACTCATCTAGTTTGCCTCACCAATAGGAGATGTAGAGCCACCAAGCTCCAGTCAGCAAAATTACATGAGCTAAGCTTTATAACACCTGTAAGAGCTTTGATAATAACGGCTGCTTGGCACATTCGTAAATACTTGTCCACATTTTAGGATGTCATGTAGTGGTTTGAGATTAAATGGAAACTTTTTTTAGGGTTTATTTGAGAGGGACTGACATATTGTAGAAACAAACTGAAAACAGCAATCCAATACAAGCATCATAGTGTTAAGGAAAGGAAAGATGAGGAAAGATACACTAAAACATAAATGATACAATAAAACACACTGCATGATTTTGCTGAGGCATTACAGTAAAAATCTGTCCAGCAACATTTTTAAACCAAACCTCATTTTAGAGATCTTTTAAGCCAATCCAAATGCTCGCTGATGGATTGACTAATATACTGCACTTGACTGTATCGGTTAAAATCGGTGAGTTGAAATATTAAGACAGTAACTTTTTCATGTGAAAAAACACAGATACAGATAGATTTATGCACTTCTAATGCTTAATGACAGTGGGAGGTGCAACAGCATATCTCATATTTTGGACAATTTCCTTACATGAGCTATAAAACTATATAAAAAGCATTTTTTCACTTAGGTTGAATTGTTCCAAGATGACAAGAATGTAACCAAGACGAATTTTGAGAAATTTTGTTGTTGCCCCTTACGATTTTATTATGTGTTGTGGAAAAATATCATTGTTCATATAATAATTCTTAGGGTAATAATTCTTGGATTGTGTTACAAAGGAAAGGTTACATAAAAAGCAGAATTACCCTTTAAGGAAACACTGAAAAGGTGCAGAGTTGACACAAAAAGACCAGGTCTAGACATCATCAGTCTATTTTTTCCCTCAGACCAGAGACAAGAAGCACATCAAGAGCAAAATAGGCTTTGTGTCTTCTGTCAACAAACACGGCCAGCGATTGAACACACCGCAGTTCTGCCATCTGTTGGTGCTGCACTCCTTCTTCTTAATGGATCACTGTAATTGGCCAAGTCGGGAAGTGAGCGCTGCTCCATGGCGTGTGGTTTAGTTACTGGAGTCTGGAGATTGATGGAGCCACTGGTGGCTTGGGCTCAAAGGATGCTGCTGCTGCTGCTGCTGCTGCTGCTGCTGCTGGTCGCTGCGGGCTTGCGCTGATCTCTCCATGCCACACTGCTCCATAGGGACAACACTGCTGGAACAAATGGCCACCTGGGAGCCGAGTACTTAATGAGGCACACCTTTTTCTCTCCTCGTCTCCTCACGCAACCCCTCTCCTCATACCCACAATTCTTCCACCTCACATCTGGCCTGGCAGCAGGACTGATCTGAGCGGGAACTCGGGGAATGTGGGAATTGCCTTTGCACAGTGGTGCGTCTCACATGACAAAGTCCACACGCATGCAAACTCATGCCTTTTTATTTATCCTCATGACAATATATCTATTAGCGGCATGGTGGTGGTTTTCACTTGTCAGGCATTATGAGATATCCTTCAAAGCTCATGGCCAGTTCACAAATTTCTCTGCATTACTGAGATGGGGTCTGTGAGGATAGTGCAGCACTCCTAATGAGTTCCCTCTATCTAACTTTTCTCCCTCCTGTCGCCTTAGATCCATTCATATGTGGCGCTTACGCAACCAACTCTCATGCTGAACTGGGAGACCATGCAGGAAGCCCAGCCATTGTTACACTGATGTGAGGAGAACATTTAAATGATTGTCTCTTTGCAATACTTTTGTGGACGGTTGACTCTGGTCTTAAGATGATGGCCTGGCACAACCATTTACCTTCCAGAGTCTCAACTCCCATCTCATCATGAACTTTATCTCACTCTTTCTCCCCCCTTTCCTGTCTCTTGTTCTCTCTCTGTCTCCATCTCGGTTCAGATCTCGCATTTGTGTGTGCACTTGAAGGGAGAGAGAGGTAAAAAAATAATGTTATAGTGCTAGAAGCTGCTCAGTGTTCTCGTTATGGTGATGAAGCCGATGATGAACAGCCAATCAGCCTGCCTTGTTAGGGTTTTCTTTTTCCTTCTCAACAATCACTACTTGGTTACACTTTCTCCAACAGCAACACCCTGACCATCCCCACCGTTCTCCCAGCAGTCACTTTGACTGAGGCCACTCAAATTAGCTCAAGCCGGTCAATGAGAGTCTAACCGCCACAGCTCACGTCTCGGGACCGAGGCATAAATCATTGCCTGGAGCAGGAGCCATGGCAGCCCTGGGTGCACGTCCACCAGCCGAGATTTACGCTGCACATCGAAGCGCAGCCCCGCAATCTGGACCCTCTCCACCAAGTCATCTTCAAATTGGTTATTGATCCTCCAATCACAAAATGAATCATACGTTGCCAACACTGTTTAGATACTACATTTACAGTACTGTGGCTTGTGTTACAGCTGATATGCAGCTAAAGGATTGGATTATTGTTCGGCGACCATGAGAAAAGAAGTATCTGGGCTGTGTGGAGAGTAATAGGAAAAGAAATTACACTTAGTCTACCTTGAGATGAGTGGGTGTCATCTTGTCATCCAGCTCATGCTCATTATTACGCATCAAAACAGCTGAAGAGAGCATGTTTACTGTCACTGAAGTGAAGTGCTTGAAGTTAGCCATTCTTTATATGGTGATCCGCCCAACATGGTGTGATTTTGATTCTTTGTAGTTTTAATCTTGTTTTCATTACATGATGTTCAAACACATGTTTATTCATGTGTAGAGATTAACTGTAGTGCCAGTGATTATTAATAATGCACTTGCAGGCCTTTAGAATATAAAAACAGTTGATATTGTATCTTGGCATGTCTTTTAAGGCATAGAAGCAAGTTCTTGAAATGCCCCTCTGCTCAAAACCATACTCTCTTTGAAGAGCAATAACGGCGGCAGCTGGTTCAGTCAGGCCATTCAGGTGCTTTATAGACCTGAAGTCGGTATGGATTTACAGTGAGAGACACTGTCATGTCAGAATCAGTGCTTTTATTTAAGTCCAACTTTTAAATGGGTTTGGTTCTGTGGAAACAGTATGTCTCAGCTCTTGACATATACTGTATTGCGGGCTATTAGTTAATGGGGCCTCACTTCTTGCCCAATTAGGCTCCAAGATGGTGTGTAAAGTGTAGTTTCTTCCCTGGGAGTTTCCTCATAAATGCCAGAGGGGCCATTATCAGAATCCTTTTGTGAGGGAAAACAGACAGCCATAGACTCTGCCTTAATTGAAAGATTTTAAGAATGGCAGTCAGTGGCAAGCGGTGGTATTATCTTTGAAAATCTTTTTAAATGTCACCAGCTGAATACCTGAGACACAAGACGATGGAGCTATTTTTTTTTTTCCCGATTCCATTTTGGAGGGAAAATGTCAAGCTCAATTTCATTTTCAATCATGGCTGAATCATGGCTGGTGGCTTCTGAATTACATAAATATATTAACAAAGTTGTGAACACGTTGGGAGGACAGGTTCAGTGTGACTAATTGGCTATTGAAAGGACTCTGATGGTTATTTTTGATTCATGAGCTAATGTTCAATTTCAGAGGCTGATTGCTGCCACAAGGTGATTAGTGATTACTGCATATGAGAGCCAACATAGGACAGAGAGTCTTAAGTGCTATCACTGTTTCCACGTGCCCAGTGATTATGCAGCACACTGGAATACAGTACATTGGCAGCATTTCTGAGAATTTACCACCATTTGCTTCATGGCCAGTATTAATTTCCCTTTCTGCTTGTTCTGGCTAGGATTGTCTATAGTGAGGTATCCCATTGTACAACATTGGATCTCTTTGTTTCTCAGAGGCACAGTAGTTGCTATCACACTCTACCTGTTCAGGGGAAAGTTGGGGTGTATTGAGTTGAGCTGAAAAATACAAACGCTCCTTCTTTTTTGTCTTTTGTTCTCAGTCGAAGCAGAAACCTAGTGTTAGTGGCCCTTCGTATCTCGTGGCTGTTTCTCTCTGGCTGTCCCCTAAGCAGGGAGGTGGGACGGACAGCTCTGCTCCCCTCAGCTCTCCTTGCCAGTCGATAGCAGCCAGCAGGTGAGGCTCTGTCTCCGTCTGCAGCGTGGCAGGCACTTATTAGCGCTAATGTTCTCGCATCATCCATCTCCAGGTGGGCTTCCACTATCGATCTCTACGCCAGGACCTGTCACCGGCGGCTCCTCACGCACTGAGAGCATTGGTTGCCGCCAGCATCGGCCTTTTCTACGACCCTGCTTAATGCTCTGTCAATAGATTCATGGCTGGACAGGTAGCAGGACAGCTGTCAAGTGACTGCGCTGTTGTTTTCAGGTAGTAGTCCCCATCATGGTCCTCAAGAGCTAAAGCTAAGTTTAGCTAAGTTGAAGTAACACATGAACGTAGGAAACATTTAATACCCAAATCATGCCCCTGTGAGGCGGGTAAAGGTGTTTAATTCCCTCTATAAACAAGCAACAAGCAAGGAAATTCAGATTTTATTTATGATGCTTCACATTTTGGAATCAAAAAATGTTGGTGCAACATTCTAAATGTACTCCAAAATGATCTGTCCAGGTATCAGGGTTCGTATGAGTGCTTGAAAATGCTTGAATTTTAAAGTGGCATTTTCAAGGTTTGAGAAGTGTTTTGGATTTTGAATAAAGTGTAAAGTAAATTGTTGGTTCAGTTACACATTTTGAAGCAGAGTGTATTTTTTTTTTTGTAACTACAAAACACATGACAGGCAGATTTCACTTTCAACACTTTTACCTGTTTAGTACATTTGAGTCTATGCCGGTATTTTTTATTTATTTATTTTTTTATCCTAATTTGTATTTCAAATTTAATTGGACTAATTTTTGGAAGCTTGACTAAACGCTTGGTGTTTTCTGGGCACTTGGTCGACCTGGTTCAGTGGTTTAACGGATGGAGAATTAAATTTGGGTCTTTCCCTAAAGACCTTATCAGATGCCAGTGAAACGAGGCCATCTGTTGGGAGTGGGTTAGTGAAGTGGCCTTGCAGCAGCTTTGTGCAAATCAGGCCAGTTGTTTCTCTAATTACTGTTGTGCTTGACACTGACGTTCATCAGAGAAGCCAAGCATGGTGTATCAATGATTACATGGGTCATAATTTGGGGTTCAAGCCCACAGAACTGAAACCGTTCATTTTTTTTTTTTTTTTTTTTTTCTGGTGAGGGGTTCTAGCCTATGAGGCTGAAATCTTCCTGTTTTTTTCCCCTTTGGTTAGTTATTATTTTCCTTTTAACACTTTATATTAAGCTTTGTCACTTAATATTTAATTATGTAATTATTTCCTCATCAATTGTAGTAGATTCTAATTGATAAATAACTTAGCTACACAGTACCTCTTGGTTACTGTAAAGGAATATACACTGATAAGTGATTAAAGTCAAGACAAAAATCTATTTAATTTAGCATTTTGTTAAAGTTTCTGCATTGTTTACCTATCTGGTAGTTACTGTAATTAAGATGCTAATGAGATATGCAGCATTTATGGTTGCTGATGGGATGTGACATGAGAATATAAGCAGGTACATCTTAGTTACTCTAATTACACTAATTATGTGGCTACATTTGTTCCTCCACTGCGTGCCATCTCGTGGAAGACAGGCCTGAAGCCAGCCTCACAGTTTCTCCACTGGCTTGGTGTGGACTTGGTGAATGAAAGTAGTAGGGGAATAGGTTTTGTACATTGTGGCCTGAAGGTGGCACTAGAGGAAAGGTTATGAGGTCATCAAAGTTGAAACTGTTCATTCTCTGGCTAGCATGAATGTGCTTTCCAAATTTCATGGCATTCTATCTGCACAATAGATTTTGTGATATCAAACTTGACATTTTGGCCTATAGATGGTGGTAGAAGGAAGGAGATGGTGACACCAAAATTGAGAGGGTTCATTGCCTGGGAAGCATGAGTACGATCATCAAGTTATAATCCATACATATTGTGTACAAATCAAATGTTATGCCTTATGATGGTGTGAGAGTAAAAGTAATAGGGTCACCACATGAAGAGGAATCTTACTTTGGGGAGGATGAACACGCTCACCAAAGGAATATTCCTCTTCATGTAGTGACCCCATTACATTTATTCTAGCACCACCATAAGGCATAACATTTGATTAGTGTGCAACATATCTCCAAATATAATGGGTAGATTGTAATTTGCTGAGCATACTCATGTCTCTCAGGCAATAAATCCTCTCAATTTTGGTGTCACCATCTCACTCCCTCTACCACCACACTTTGTAGCAATTATAGCAATCTGCTAATTAGATATAGTGATATGTTGTGCACAAAGTTGACATTTTGGTCTCAAGTTGGCATTAGAGGAAGTGTCACAATGTCACAAAAATAGACGGGGATCATCCTCTTGGGAGCATGAATGTGATGTCTCGACATGGAATGTTCTCATCAAATTTCATGGAAATCTGCCCAATAGATTCAAGATATTTTGCCCTGGAGTAAAAAGTTGGATGACACAGCCATCCTTATGCCCCAGCTGCCAGCGAGGCAAAAAGTGGGCAGCATGTCCCGTCCTCTGCCAAAATGAGCTGTCGATTTATTTGGGCCCAGCAAGAGGATGTGTCCAACTTTTCATTATAGTGTTTCTGATGCCACACAAGGATGCCATTGCCAAATTGGAGGCTTGGAAGAGCTGCTGGACCTCTCATAGCTCCTCTTCATCTATCTCTGTCTGTTGCTACACCTCGGCCTGTTTCAACTGTTTCTACTGTTCCTCAAGGCAGCCCAAATTAAATAAACAAAACATGCAGCCCTCGCAATCATTCCATTCATTCAGATTCCAGTAATTCCACTGATACTAGTTCTAATCAATCTGAAGCAATGACCTCAGAAACCAAACCTTAGATTCAGTCTGTTGGACATGTCTGGATCTTTCTCTTTAACGTAAATTCAGAAGCAAACTGTGAAGTCTCATTAAATAGATGGTCCTAATCACTTTCAAACTGATTGTACGTATAAAATCTAACCTCTTAACTTCCTATGCATTTGTATGACTTTGATATATTTGTATCTCTTAATCCGTTGAATGGTGATCAGGGCCTTGAACCCTCGGATCAGTGGAGTGATTGTAGATACATTCTGTTCTGGTTTGATGGATTTGAGTTTGTTGTCCATTTTCTTATTGAGGCATGTCTTAGAAAAAGAAAACACTGACGATTTACATAGTTTGGGGTCCATTTTATTTCTGGACTTTGATGTTATTTATATCGGTTTTCTCTATAGGACAGTTTCAATATAGTGTATTATTTCTCACACACAGAACAGTTAAAACAGTTCTCATAGATATCTCATAGATTCTGATGAATAAAATACTGTTACAGCCTATAAAAATAAATTAGCTTTTTTTTCTTTTGTCACGACAAGCATAGTTAAGAGTTTTCACCGAACATTCATCAAATATCAAGTGACTTGATGCAACACAATCTGCTCACTTTATCAATGAAGACTTTAACATTAACGGCCACTGACTTTTACCATGAGATGAGTGCAACAATAACTCGTTACGCTGCCGTAATGCTATAATATTATGCTATAATTGCCCAATTTCTCCACAGAGACCACTGCAATTCATAAGAGACAATAGAAAGCCATTAAAAACCCATTGAAAACTAATACAATGTTTTGCTTTTGCACATACCTCACAAACTAGACAACAATCATTGGCTAACTGTAGAAACACCGCAAATTACCATTAAACAGCATCAAACAATTCCGTATTATTATATTTGGCAGCAGTTACAGAAAATAATTTGCATCACTTGAATTTAAGGCATTAAATTATGTATGTGTACCCCTACATCATTTTACTCAGTCTTTATTTTATCATTCCCTGCATTTTTATCATTCCTGTATTGTTGTAGCTTTGATATCCCCTGCACATAATGTACATATAAAAATACAATTAGTAAATGAGAATAATTGAGTGTGTGTTTTTGGTGGTAGTGTGAGAACACATACAGTCTTTTGTTGACATGGCTTTTGAAAACATAGTGCACATTCACATTGTCTACTGATAAGTTACATAATGAACACTGATGTGATTTGAACATAGTACAACAAATACTTTCACATTTTCATTGCTGACTTTGAGCTAGAGACCACTGATCCAAATTAGTGACATGAACCACCACAGATCCAAATAAGACCCACAGTACACATTTGTCTACAAATCCAAGTAACAGTACATTTGAAGAGACATTTATGATCAACACATGCATGACATTTCATCCTACAGTTACTACAGTATCACTGAATATCAAAAATAGCAATGATTATGAATTCATTTCATTTTACATGAACCGCATGCATCTAATGAATTCATTTGATTTTAGATGGATTGCACATATACCCTTACATTACAAGCTATTTTGTTATTGCACAAAGTACAGCACTACTCTTCTTCTACCACTAAAGGTGAATAAAAAGCAGTAGTATAACACAGAAACACAGTGGTTTGCCTCATACAGTCACCACTGCATTTTTCTTCGACGGTATTACTGTTCATTTCACAAAGTATTGCTCATACTGGTTGACAACATCACAAGTGCCAATGAAGCCATATTATCATAAACCTGTTTTCCCTCCGCACATCGTTACTGTGCATCTCTAAAACAAACAATGAAATGAATAAATAATAAGAAGAAGACAGTTTGTTTGTATAGAACTAATGAAAACCAGCGTTAGAAAAGTGCTCTTCAAAGAGCACATAAAACAATAAAAATCAAACAATAAAACACACAAAAATGGAAGTGAAGATCAACTAACAAGAACAAAACAGGCAAGCAGGAAAACTGAATTAGTGGGAATAAAAGATAAAAAAAACAAAAAAAAAAAACAATGGATGAGTCAATACCTAGAGCCAATGCAACACAATAAACCACCATAGTTAAAATAAAATCATAAATCCTATGTGATCCTTAGCTTTTACAGTTGATTCTTCCTTCATTTGTATCTTAAAGTGTCTCATTAGCCAGACTTCAAATATAATACAACCTCTTTGGCGGACTAATATTGTCTCTACATGTCACTGTACATATCTACTGTAATGCGACAACAGTAAAATTGACTATAGCACATAAAAGTGGATCTGGTAGTGCCATGGATCCAGTCCATACCAACAACAATAGCACACGTGTAGTGACGCATGTTGGCACGATGAGGTTTATGCCATAATTTTCATAAGTCACTTGAATATAGTGTAGGTATATTATTTGCAGATTCCTCTCAAGTCTAATACACTAGGCTACTCTACATATCAGACATACACTGAGATCATTCAGTTCAATCATCCTCTGGCAGAGGAGTTGTCCTTCACATCAGTGCTGAAAAGCAGGCATGGCTTCAGTTTCCTAAGGGCAGCAGGCCAGTTGTTTTAGTCTGCTGAGTCTAGCAGAGTCACTGTAGACCCGAGATCATTCTGATGTCTACATAGACCCAAAATTGAAAACCTTCATAGTTCTCCATTTTCCATATATAATTTATATGTACATATATAGTTACATGAGATTTTTAAGGCTTTTAAAAGGGTCATTCACTATTGCACAAACAAAGACACACGGAGAAATCGCAACTAGTTAGTCTAAAACTAAGTCTAATAGTGCTGAGAGGAGCAGCTGAGTGGGCGTGATCTCTCAGTATGGCTTACTTCCCTGTTTTACGAGGCTGGCTGGCTCCCTGGCCGCTATCAGCCAGTTTAGAGGCTGCAGCACTGCTCCTATTGCACAGATCCCTGATCTCCAGCAGGCCCTCCTCCAGGGCTTTGACGAACACAGCCGAGCTCGTCTCGGTGCTCTCCCGGAAACTGGACACGCAGAAGATGATGTGGTCTGCCTGCGGGTTGTAGCAGGCCCCATAGCCGTTGGGCACCACCGGGCCGTAGCAGCAGAACATTTCCAGTGTGGTAGGGACCTGAAAAGGGAGCGGGCCACAGCAGGGGTTAGATCAGTTCAGTTCAGCACGAGAGCAGCTGTGTTTGACTTAGTATTAGAGTAGATTCATTTGCTTTCCACCCAGGGAATTTGGCTTTCATTATTCGGGTATCTGTTTACATCCCACCACTAACAAGGGCTACTGCTGCAGTCCGACAGGTGTAGAGATGGAAATCTTTCATCTGGGCTCAGTGGTGCTCACACTCCTGCACTTTAAAGTGGTAATCTGTAAGATTCCTATTTTTGTAATTTTGCCGACATGCTAAGTGGTCACTGTTGTGGTGGTTTTATACTTTACCTCCCAGAGATCATCGGCCAGTCAAACTGTACTGCTAAGACTGGTAGATTGGTTTCCTTGGATCTCCTGTTGATTAAGTTACTGTTCTGTAACTGTTACTGTTCATGCTGTTACTGTTCATGCTAAATACTCGGATCTTGTTTCTACTGGAAATGTAAAATACATCACCTTCCATGTGCTTGAACATGAACTGTGTTCATAACATACAGCAGATCATTACTTTAACCTTATGAATTTGAGGAAATCACTGAAACAGCACAGACTGTATATATCTCTACCATCGGATTAAAAAATCTGAACCAGTATATGAGAATTGTTGCACATCATTTTAAGTGATAGCACAAGCATTCCTTGGTCAGTCAGACCACAGCTCTAGCTTTAGGAGTAAAGTTAAATGCAGATGATCTAGAGAATAAACGTAATGCTAAGCAGAGCATTAAGTCTGGCAAGGGTTCCAGTCAGTTACAGACTATAAGACCAAGTACACAGGCCTTAATGAAGACCCCTAACTCTGTGATAAACTCCTTTAATATTCTGATAAGCAATCAGCAGAATGTACCAAGCACACTAGAGCACACAAATCCACACTTTGTGATAAAAAATCATGAGGTGAGAGTCATGCGCCTCAAACAAAATGGCCACAGTGTTTTGCTTTAATTGGTGTTATGAATCATGTGAAGTTCTGGGGTGTTTGGAGTGCATTGTTACTGTAAGTCCAGAAGAAACCCACTGTCAGTGACCAGAGGCCAGTGACTTGTGTTTGTTTGAGAGGTTGTTAAGCAGCTACAGTACTGCCGGTAGTCGAGTTGTAAAAAAAAAAACAGGGGGGATGGTCAATTTTTTTGACTTGATGAAAAGTGAGGGTGGCAGTTTTACAGGGGGGGATGGTTTTGACCGGTTCTATTTCAGGGGGGATACCATCCACCCTCATCCCCCCTCAACTCGAGTACTGAATACTGCCCATTCCACTATCAGTGTAGAGCTACTGTAACAGCTTTAAAAAGCATGCTGCTGTCTCCATTTGCATCCATTCGATCCTCTAGCACCAGGAGGCCGCCCGTGCCCAGACACAGATGCTCTTTATTGACTAACGCTCAGCATTCAATAAAGCCCTGCCTTTGAAGTTGTTCGATGAGCTACACACACACCAAGAGACCGGTGTTTACGCTATCACCAACATGGCCTTCAAGTCCAGGAGTCTTATTTGGCACTCTCCAGGGGCGTACCTCATCACCACTCCTCCTGTCCCTACCTACTAAAAACTTTGTGCCAAACTCAGAATCTGCTTTTGGAAGAAACAACCACAGCAGAGTTGTTTTAGGAATAATTAGATGGTTGTAACTATAACCACTGAACAATTTATAACTAATGTAATTAATTTAAGCTGGAGAACTTCCACGTTTCTGATCCCCATCACTTCCCATACCCTTAAATGTAAAGGCAACACCAATATCATTTTATAAAATCTCACCAGTATGTGTATTTTCTGTTCAGTTGGGATGGATTTTGTACGTACAGCAGGAGAAACTGACAACTCCACTCCTCCCGCTCCCTCCGCTATATTCTCTATCCACCTGCAACAAGTTATTTCTCTTTCAGTCCCTATGGGAGAAGCTCTTTTTTTCCAGTGTCATCACAGCAGTTATTCTGAGACCGCACTGGTGTTCAACTTGATATGTTTCAGCTCCATAAATCTTTAGCAGTTTATTTTATTGCTTTTAACTCCATTTTGATTGTTTTTATTTTGAAATTTGCAACTTTTTGCCACTTCATTGGCCTGTTAACCTGCCATACCTGACTTTTCTGTGTATTTATTGACTTTTTATGTGTAATTGGTATTTGGTATTGTGTGTGAGAATACAGACAAACTCATAGCAATTATAGGATTTAGAGACTTGGCCGGCACTCTTGAAGTGATAGGATTAAGTCAAATGTGCAAACACCAACTTGTTGCTTCTCCAGGCAGAGAAAGTTTTAAGTCAGCGAGGTGCAGATAGAAAATATTTAGCAATAACTCAAACGCAAAATTAATGCCAGTGAAATTAAATTAAATTAAATTAAATTAATTAATTAAATGCCAATTAATGTGTAAATACGACGGGATCATAGCTTACCTGACTGGTAGAGAGGATGAACTGATTACTTTTCACATATGTCTCATCAGAGAAGATTTCTGGCTTCCCCATGTTGAGCTCCTTTGCAATCTCACGAAGCCCGAGGAGGTGATTGTCTATTGCCATCCCTGTAATAGCCTGAAAAACAATCCATTATGTTTCTTTCCTTTGTTTTGTTTGTTTTCTTAGCTCAGATTCAGCTGAAGCCTTTCCAATATTGATTTTAATCAAAGACTGTATGTATTGGTAAGAATGGGTTTTAAAAATGTTCGGCTATTTGCCCATCAGCTCAGTAACATCTCTATCAGTTCACATTCAGATTCTGGTTATGTTTATTCAAGGCCAATAAAATGTCCACCCCTGGTAAGAGATACTCACTGCAACTGTGTAATCTGTCTGGGCTTTGATTGCATCCCAGAATCTTTTCATTTTTTCTGAATCCTATAAAAGAAGCAAGAAACAATATAAAGAAAAACACTGTTAGGCTTTAAACATTTATACAAGGAGAGGCAGTGGTAGAGCCACCAACCCTTTCTATTTTGCTAGATGTTAAGTCTTCTGGGAGATCATCTGTTAGTTGGAGAGGGGAGACTGGACTTGGTGTGAGGAGGTGGCCAGTAGCACCTGTTTCATCTAAGCAGGCCAGATGAACAGTAATATGGGAGTTGTTCAGTGATTGGGGCCAAAGTGAGAAAAATGACTCACGGTGAAAATGGCCTTCTCATCCGTCATGGACTTCACAAAAGCCAGGGCCTCAGGGGTGGCTGAGCGGATGTTGTCTACCCGACCCTCTTGGAAACGCCGAATAGAGGCACTCTCGTAAGTGGACACAAGCCTTCCATTACATCTAAGCACACACAAAAATTATTTCTAGGTTTCCACACAGCTGTTTAGCTGAATAAACTCCATGAAATAAGTGTTTTATTCACAAACCATGTAACATAGAATACTTGCTAATGCTAATGAGCAAGAGCTTTTTTCACAGCCTTTTAGAAATATTGACAATCTATGTACTCTACCTGTAAAATGCAAGTTGTAAGGCAACTTGTATAAATGCATCTGGACTCATCTTCTGTTTCTTGATGAATTCTTTCCCATAGAATTTGAACTTGTATGCGTCCATGTCAAGATTATTCACCAGTCTGGAAGAGAAACCACAGTGGGTTATGAGATCTGATATTTTGTTTGTGTAAAAATTCGAAATAATCACTGGGTGTGTATGTTTGTGTTGCTCTTGCCGTTGGAGCCTTCCTGTCGAGGCGGCTAAGAGTCCTTGGATGTGCGAGTTACATTTCCAGAGCAGCCTTCTTGGTGGAGGAAGATCTGCGATGCTGCTGGACCTCGTCAACTTGGAGGGGCTCGTTGTTCTGTTCACAACAACGTTCATGTCACTTTTACCATTTCTTTCAAGAGCACTGACTGCAAAACAAGAGGTGAAATGCTGACTTACAGGTATTTCATGAGATATTCAGAACACTGCACCAGGACTATCCCCTCGAATGGCGAATGCTCACACACCACTCCACATACCCCGTCCATTCCTACAACAAACTGAGAGAGAGTTGATTACCTAATGGATCAAAGTCTCCATTTTGTGCCATTAGCAGAGGACTGCAGTGCCATTAGAGTGGTCCTACCTGCATTGGCTTGTCATACCAGCGGTTCGCCCCATTCTTCTCCCGGCCTCCCCCATGTAGCATCAGCAGGGCCCGATTGGTATCACTGGGCTCCAACCCACTGGGCTCATCCAGACACACCACAAACAGACAGCTCTCTATCACCTCCAAAGACTTCCTGTTGGTCGGGTCTGGACAGGGAAGTGCGGGAGACCTGTTTAGCTCATGCTGATATATAGTTAGATATTTTTCGTGTTATACTCTGAGTTTGACATGTTTGACATGAGACCTTTTATTAGGACATCTCTGGCTTGCGCCCATTCCGTTCTCCCGTCGGATGTCAGAACACCAAAAGGAGGGAGTCTCTCTTCAGCATTCTCTGCCATTTTCACAATTTTTTCCAGCTGGGATAAAATCTCCATCTCGTTGAGCTGCTTGTTCTTTGCGACAACATCCAGCACAAAAAACTAGTGGCCGGAAAAAAGAAACAACAACACAGATCAGAAAAGGCTGTTCTGTCATTTAGTCTTGTGTATACGAGGTTATTATAACTGTGGTACAATACAGCTGAGAGAACACAAGTACCATTAATAATGGCGGGGGTTATCCATGGCTTTGTTCCTATGGCTATCTAAAACATGGCTCCTCTGCTGCAATCAGTTCAACATGCGACTCAAGGCTCTCAGACAAAGTGGCAGATTCAATCAAGTGTAATTTAGTTAGTGGTCTGTGTCTCCATAGGGATGGGCCCTTATGTGCCACAGATTGATAGTTCCCAGAAACATGTCCAGGTGAACCCTCCTGCAGCGCCCTCTGGCATGTGTTACAGGTCTAACAGTAATGCTCTTAGGTGTTTCTTGTTCAGACTGAAATCTTAATGTTGTGCCTGCTTTCTCATACAAAGATGCGTAGATGCAATCACCCTTTCAATCAATCAGTCAGTCCCAGAAATAAAAAATAAATAAACATTAGGACACAGATATGAGGATTCATTGAGCTGGAGTTCTGCATCAGTTTATCACAGTTGTGAAAGCATAGTGTGTAATTTCTGCACCAGAAAAACTGAGGTCTAATCCTGACTGAGCAAATTTAGCACCAAAGGAGTCACTTGATCACCTTTTGTTCCTGATTTGGTCTGCAAGAGTAGCAGCTATGTTCAGAGGATTTGTTACACTAGATAATGTGATTCCTTTCATCCGCTATTCTACTGGAGTTTGAATACTGAAACTGTGCTAAACTGTTACCATTCTAGGCATTGTAAAATTAGTCATAGTTTATGGTCCTTCTGCTAAACTAACGACACCTTTCATAACAAACCACCCACTGATTCAACAGAAGTGCATATCTGACACCGTGGACCTGCAGCCTTTGTTACCGTGCAACTTGGACTGAGGTCAGTTATGTCTTTTGATGTCTTTAATTGTAATACAACATGTTCAAAGATGACACTTCGGGCCAGAGTGGACATTAAAATGGACTTTTTAGCCAGGTATTCAGACTTTATCTTGGAAATCTCATGTTCATGTTCTGATTATTATGTCTTTTATATTCACTTTCAGTTGTGCCACTGTGGACTGGATGCTTTCATTAGCTGGAACTATGTCGCCCTATGAATAGCCTCCTCAGCAACCAGCGTCCTGACCTGGTTCTTGCATGCCACAATGATGTGCTCTGCCTCAGAGGAGGCCGCATTGGTCTGGACCTTCAGCGTGTCTCTCTTTAGTCCCGGCAAGCGGTAGGAGGTGAAGAGGCGGTAGTACTGCTCCATGCACAGGGGCGTCCCAGCCAGCTGGCCCCGAGCATAATCCACTGGCAGTGCCCGCCTGATAGCAGTGGAGACATAATGATCCATGTCAAATGAACTCTGAAGACTCATCTGGCGTCTTTTTAAGACAACAAAGTCCTCAATGGCTTCATGCTTTTTGGGCTGGAGAAATGATCAAGCTGAAGCTGAAATGCAGGTAATCCATTACATTTACAGTACAGGCAGGTTCAACTTACGTATCAATGAGAGCCTTATATTGCAGTGCTCCTGCGATGAGGCGGGCAGCAAATCTTCAGAGAGCAAAAGACAAAATAGAAAAGGGCACTGGGTTGGCAAAGGACA